>NC_045785.1:134834735-135135718 GCF_009873245.2 Balaenoptera musculus
AAGAACGAAATAATGCCATTTGCAGTAACATGGATGGACCTGGAGGTTATCATACCAAGTGAAGTAAGTCAGAGAAAGACAAATATCGTATGATAACACTTATATGTGGGATCTAAAGAATGATACAAATGAACTTATTTACAAATCAGAAACAGACTCGCAGACATAGAAAACAAACTATGATTAACAAAGGGGAAAGGGAGGGAGGGATAAATTAGGGGTTTGGGATTAACAGACACACACTAATATATATAAAATAGGTAAACAACAAGGACCTACTGTATAGCACAGGAAACTATATTCAATATCTTGTAATAACCTATAAGGAAAAGAATCTGAAAAATATATATGTATATAAACTGAATCATTTTGCTGTACACCTGAAACTAACACAACATTGTAAACCAACTATACTTCAATTTAAAAAATGGTATCTGTAAGTCCAATTATATTAATAATTTCAGGAATGTAGTGGAGTATATATTACAATTAATGAAGTTATGAAATGGAATGAAAAAGAAAGATGCAACTAAATGCTGTCCACATGAAATACATTGTTAGTAAAAAGATACAGATTGGTTGAAAGTAAAAGATGAAAAAGATATATCATACATACATACAGTAAGCATAAAAGAATTGAAGTGACTAAAAAAATCAGGTAAAGTCAGAATTCTAGGCAAAGTGTATTATCGGAGATAGAGGGATATTTCATAAGGATAAACGGTTAATTAGGAAGACACAACAGTCAAATGTGTATTCACCTAATAATGCTTTAAGATAAATGATCTAAAAATTGACAGAATTAATTATGAGTTAACTCCACAATTATAGGGGTTTTCTCTTTCTGGCATTTAATAAAATAGTCAAAAAAATGAATAAGGACATAGAAAATCTGAACCACACTGTCTACCATCATGATCTGTTTGACTTTTATAGAACACTGTACCCAACAACTGCAGAATACACATTCTGTTCAAGTACACATGGAACATTTGCCAGGATGGACCATGTAGTTGGCCATGGAATAAGTCTCAACAAATTTCAAAATACTGAAATCTTACAGAGTACGTTCTTTAAGATGGAATTAAATTACAAATCAATACAATGAATTACTTAAGAATTAACCCTCCAGATAATTTGGAAATTAAACAGTTCTCTTCTAAATAACTTATTTTTTAAAATTGAAGTATAGTTGATTTACAATGTTGTGTTAGTGTCTGGGTGTACAGCAAAGTCATTCAGTTATACATATATGTACTTTTTCATACTCTTTTGCATTATGGTTTATTACAGGATATTGAATGTAGCTAAATAACTTATTAAAGACAGAATCACAAGGGAAATTTGAAAATATTTCCAATTGAAAATGAAAATATAACATGTCAAAAATTGTGAGATGTAGCTAAAACAGTGCTCAAAGAGAAATTTGTAGCTCTAAAATGCCTAAATTAGAAGAAAAGAAAGATATAAAATCATCATTGACCTGAAGGTCTACTTAAGAAGTCTAGAAAAGGGAGGAGCAAAGTAAAGTCAAAATAGTAGGAGAAAACAAATAATAAAATCAAGAATAGACATTAAGGGCTTCCCTGGTGGCGCAGTGGTTGAGAATCTGCCTGCCAATGCAGGGGACGCGGGTTCGAGCCCTGGCCTGGGAAAATCCCACATGCCGCGGAGCAGCTCGGCCCGTGAGCCACAATTACTGAGCCTGCGCGTCTGGAGCCTGTGCTCGGCAACGAGAGGCCGCGACAGTGAGAGGCCCGCGCACCGTGATGAAGAGTGGCCCCCGCTTGCCACAACTAGAGAAAGCCCTTGCACAGAAATGAAGACCCAACACAGCCATACATACATACATACATACATACATAAAAAGAATGTAAGCAGACAAGAATAGCATTAAAAAAAAAAAAAAGAATAGACATTAATAAAATAGCAACAATTAACAAGGCCAAATATTGATTCTTTGTAAGATCACCAAAATTGATAAACCATTAACTAGTTAAATTAAAAAAAAGAGAGGACACAAACACCAATTTCAGGAAAGAGGTTATATCGTTATAAATTCTACAGATACTAAAAGGACAATAAGGAAATATTATGAACAACTGTGCCTATCATTTGACAACTTAGATGGAATGGACAAATTCCTCAAAAGACACAAATTACCCAACTGAGGCAAGATGAAATAGAAAATCTGAATATCCCTGTAAGTATCAGGAAATGGATTTTTGTTATTTAAAAAAAACAGGGCTTCCCTGGTGGCGCAGTGGTTGAGAGTCTGCCTGCCAATGCAGGGGACACGGGTTCGAGCCCTGGTCTGGGAAGATCCCACATGCCGCAGAGCAGCTGGGCCCGTGAGCCACAGCTACTGAGCCTGCGCGTCTGGAGCCTGTGCTCCGCAACAAGAGAGGCCGCGATAGTGAGAGGCCCGCGCACCGCGATGAAGAGCGGCCCCCGCTTGCCGCAACTGGAGAAAGCCCTCGCACAGAAACGAAGACCCAACACAGCCAAAAATAAATAAATAAATAAATAAATAATTAAAAAAAAAAAAATAACACAACGAAAATTTAAAAAAAAAAACAAAAAACAAAAGAAAGCAAAATACCTCTCCACAAAAGAAGGGAGAAGAAGAAAAAACTCCAGGCCCATATGGTTTTATTGGTGAATTCTGTCAAACTTTTAAGGAGGAAATTATATTAATCATACATTGTTTCTTTCATAAAATAGAATGAGTTGGGGAGTATTTTCTATGAATACATTATCCTGCTACCAAAACTTGACATAGACATTACAAAAAAACCCAATTAGATCATGTTTATCATAACATAGGATAAAAAATATTACAAAATAATAGTAAATTGAATCCAGCAATATGTGAACAAGAGGGTATTTTCCCCCAGCAATACAAGGTTGGAGTAACATTTCAAAAGGAATTAACATAATTCACCATGTTAACAGAATAAGGAAGAAAATCATATGATCATTTTAGATGCAGAAAAAGAATTACCAAAATTTAATACCCATTTGTAATCAAAACTCTCAGAAAAATAGGAATAGAATAGAACTTCCTCAACCTGGTAAAGGATAGCTATGAAAAACCTATACTTGTCATACTTAATAGTAAAACACTGGACACTTTCCCCCTAAAATCAGGGCTACCATGTCCATTCGCACGGCTTTAATTCAGTATTGTACTGGAGGTCCTAGACAATGTAATAAAATAAGAAAAAAATAGGCACAAAAACTTGAAGTAGTGAAACTGTCATTATTTGTAGAAAACATGATTGCCTACATAGAATGTACTAAGGAATCCATGAAAAGCTATTAGAACAAATAAGTGAATTTATTAAGGCCAAAGTTAATATAAAAAAGTTGTATATTATATGGATTAATAATAAAAATAATATAATATAGATTAATATAAAAATCTGTTATATTTCCATATGGAGGCAGCAAACAATTGGAAAATGAAATTTTTAAAATTCTATTTACAATAGTGTCAAATTACTTGAAAATAAGTCTAACAAAGAAACATAAGACACCTGTACTGAAAAATACTAACGTTGCTGAGAGAAATTAAAGAAGACTAAATGGAGAGCTGTAACATTCATGGGTAAGAAGCTTAGTATTGTTATTAACCTATAGATTCAGTATTGTCCCCATCATAATTCTTGTAGGCTATTTGTAAATACTGACAAATCCATAAGTTTGTTATATATGAGAGTACATAAGGAGTTCAGTTCTTATGCACTCAAGTGATTTTTGATGGAGATGCCAAAGGAATTCAATGGGGACAGGAAAATCTTTTCAACAAATGATGGTGGAACAACTACTTATGTGGGAAAAAAATAAATCTCAACCCCAACCTCACACCATGTACAAAATTAGGGATATATCATAGACATAAATGGGAAAAATTCAAAATTAAAGCTTCTAGAAGAAAACTTTATTTACAATCTGGGGATATTTAAGAGTTTCTTAGGACATAGAAAGCAATAATCATTTAAAAGAAAATTGATAATGAGACTTTATCAAAATTTTACTATTTAGGAGACTCCATTTAAAAATTAAAAGGCAGACCACAGACTGGGAAGAAATATTTACAATCATACATCTGAAAAAGGACTCATATCCAGAATACATAGAGAACCTTCTATATCTCCATTACAGAAAGCCGAACAACTCCATTAAAAAAAGGTTTGAGGGCTTCCCTGGTGGCGCAGTGGTTGAGAATCTGCCTGCCAATGCAGGGGACACGGGTTCGAGCCCTGGTCTGGGAAGATCCCACATGCCGCGGAGCAACTCGGCCCGTGAGCCACAATTACTGAGCCTGCGCGTCTGGAGCCTGTGCTCCGCAACAAGAGAGGCCGCGATAGTGAGAGGCCCGCGCACCGCGATGAAGAGTGGCCCCCGCACCGCGATGAAGAGTGGCCCCCGCTTGCCACAACTAGAGAAAGCCCTCGCACAGAAACGAAGACCCAACACAGCCATACATACATACATAAATAAAAAGAATGTAAGCAGACAAGAATAGCATTAAAAAAAAAAAAAAAAAAATTAAAAAAAAAAAAAAAAAAAAAGGTTTGAACAGACACTTCACAAGTGTAGATGTATGAGTGATTAATAAACACAAATGCTAGTAAACTCATACATTTTTGGTTCAAGTATAAAATGGTACTACTTTGGAAAATGTTCTGACAGTTTGTTATAAAATAAATGTATATTTACTCTTTGATCCAGAATTATACTCTTTGATCCAGAATTATTAATTCAAGAGAAATCAAAGCCTATGTCCCCCCAAAAGACTTGTACAATAATATTTGTAACAGCTTTATGCTTAATAGCCACAACTGGAGAAAACTCTATTATTCATTAGTATGAAAATGAATAAAGAAATTGTGGTATATTCTTACAATGAAATACTATTCAGCATTAAAAATAAATCAACTACTGATAGATGAATCAACATGGATGAATTTGAGAAACGCTTGCTGCTGAACAGAAGAGTATACAGTGTAGGATACCTTCTATTTGAATTGCTAGGATAGCCAAAGCTAATTTATGGTGGAAAAAGAGAGTTGTTTTTCTCTGGGAAAGAAAGAACTTGCTGAGTGATGGAAATGTTTTATATCTTAAATATGAGTTTGCAGCACACAGTGTGCATTTATCAAAGCTAATTGAATGATAAACTTAAGTTTTATACATTTCAGTGTATGTAAATTTTATGTTTAAAAAACCAACAGATATTGAACTCAGTTAATTATGTGCATACTGACATATTTTGGGGTAAAGGGTACTGATGTCTGCAGCTCGTGTTGAAATGCTTAAAAAAGGTAAGATGGTTTGGTAGGTAGATGGCTATATAGATGATAAAGGAAATATAGCAGAATACTAATAATTATATAATCTAGGTGGCGGATGTTCACTGTCCAAGTCTTTCACCTTTTCCTGTGTTTAAAAATTTTCATAAGAAAATACTAGGAAAAAATGAACAAGAAAGATTGAAGCGAAAGTAACAGGCATTGAAAACAGGCAGAGAAGAGCCAACGTATGAAATAAAACCAATGATGGAACAGAACAAATATTGAAAACTATAATTTGAGTGAACTTTACTGAAATAGAAGACTTGAAATTATATATTGAAAGAACACACAGCATACCTGAGAATATCAACCCAGAATGACAAACACCGAATTATTGGACTTAAAGAAAAAAATAATCCTTTGAACAAATGAACAAGTGACTTATAAAGGAGACAAAATTAGGTTATAGAACATTTTCAGTGTTCTTCTAAACATTCTCATGTTTAGAAGAAAAGGGGTTTAAAAAATAACATATTTTAAACACTCAAGGAAAAAAAAATGTGAGCCAAGGATTTTATGGCTAGCAAAATTGACTTTCAACTATACAGAACTAGACAAGCTATTGCTGCCATGCAAGAATTCAAGAACCATTGTTCCCATGAGACCTCACGGAGTCTACTGAAGAATGAACTTCAGGTAACCAAAATCACTTGAGGGACAGCAACAAAAGAACTGAACGTGAGCGCCACTTATAAAACTAAGACCAAATGAGGGTTAGAAAGAAGAGAATATAGTATATAATGGCTATATACTCTGACAATATAAAGGACAATTACACAAAATGGTAGAAAGAGAAGGGGTGAGCATAGGAAAAAAATGTTAACTGCTTTTATTAATTATACTGGTGATGGTAATGTGAGTACTGTTTTTTTTGAGACTATTGAGTAATGTGATATAGAGCAGCAGTCCCCAACCTTTTTGGCACCAAGGACCAGTTTTGTGGAAGACAGTTTTTCCACAGATGGAGAGTGGGCATGGTTCAGGCGGTAATGTGAGCAGTGGGGAGCAGCAGATGAAGCTTCGTTCGCTTGCCCGCTGCTAACCTCCTGCTGTGCGGCCCTGTTCTAACAGGCCGTGGACCAGTACCAGTATGCCATCCGGGGGTTGGGCACCCCTGATATAGAGCATATTAATAATTATGGGATATATGGGGGTAATTATGAGATAATTTTAATTGTATGTACAAGGATTTCTAATTGCATAAATTGAACCTGGAACATCTTACCATTCCAGACCAGCAAGGACTATTAAAGACTAGGTTCACATTAGAAGGGCTTAGGAATCCATGTGAAGTGTTACTTCAGGTTTCAATAAGGATAATAATTGCAGTGGTTTGAAGCCCATCAAATATGTTTAATTCTATGAGTTCATATGATATTAAAAACTAATTGGTTATCATGGAAGATGATAGAGAACCAATTCATTACCTTAGAAAATGGTAAATAAAGAGAAAGAGCCAGTCACTTACCTCACTTTCCTGAATGAACTGGTAGGACTGTGTAACCAAATAGCAGATGAGGGGAGCATATCTCTATAAAATATTCCAACTAAATAACAAAAAAGAATTTATAGAATTAGAATATCACTATGTTAAGCCTCTCAGTAAAATAGTAGATCAGGCATTGACCAGTAATGGCTCCTAACAACACCAAGAAAAAAAAAAAAAAAGACAACCAGACATTATATGTACCTCTTTTTAGAACATGGCATCACTAATAGTGTTGTCATAGGGGTGGAGCATGAGTCTGATCAAGCCACTGGGTCCAGCTGCCAATTTGCAGAAAATAAAGTGTTTGCACTACGAGTGTATCATCTACAAAATCTACTCCATGAGGAAATGAAATCATGTAATAGGATATATACATATATTTGAAGGCATAAATATAAACTCTAAGGAAAAAATAAAACAACCAAAATGGATTGGAGATGGAAGAGAAGTAAGAGAGTGGGAGTAGAAATACACCAATTACTTTCTTGCTTATGGTTGGGAGTATATAAAGAAGATAACATAACAAAGGACCTAGGGCAGTGTATCTGACATATCAATGGATGGACCAAACTAACTTACTAAAAGAAACTGCTTCTGAGATAGGATTACTCAACTGTGTTTCATATAAGGATTTGGAATTACCTCCGTATTAACTCATTAAAAATACAACAGGTGTAATCTATTATGTTGAAGCATGATGCATGTTCAAGTTTTGACAGTTTCTGGAAAGATTCACAAGAATCTGCTGGTGATGGTTTGCACAAGAAACTGGTAGTAATGGTTACCTCCAAGGACGTGATCTCCTGGTCAACTGAGGGATGGGAGTGGGCTGGAGACTTAGTTTTTGCTGTGTACCTTTTTAAAACTTCTGAATATCACTTATTCAAAAAATTGATAACTTACATTAAAAAGAATCCTTCCCAACCTAGTCGTGTGTTCAGCTGAATTGCACATCATAGTACTGGGCACTTACCGAGAAGGTAAAGAAACCATTAGAGAGTAATGAACATAAAAAGAAAAGAAGTCATAATGTGTAATGTACAAAGAAGTAAGTAGAAGTACCAAATCTAACTCACCACCACGCTTCTTCTGTCCTCTACCAGTTCTTTTTGGGATATCTGTGATTGGCTATAGATGTGATACTAATGACCCTTTTAAACCGTGACTTGACTGACGCTGGGCCCCGTTTTTACAAGTGTCCTGGGAGCAGTCAGTAAAGAGTTGAGTTGGGTCTCAGAGCATTACACCAACAAGAAGTATGCACTGCAGAAATCCCACCCTTTGTCAAGGGTCAGTCCTTTAGAACTGTTTGCCTTCTGTGTTCCTGTTGATCTTCCCCAAGGTGATTAAGTTAGAGCAGGGATTTATTTCCTACTAACACCTAGTCAAGAGGAAGAGAGCAAGAACTACGGTTAGCTCAACAACTGCTTTGCCTTGGTTATGGAGACAAAAGTTTAAGAATTCAGACATTTTAATGGGACGTCTTTATTAACAAGGGCAAACTTACCAATTCACTGTGCAGTTTAAACCAAACATATTTGTTATCTATCTTATATATATTCTCTTCTATCTGTATTTGGTATAGTTCTTCTTCTTTTCCAAGGTGAGAAAATCAGACAGTTATAGGAAATACATTGACACCTGCCTATTTATCCCAACTTCCAGGGTGAAATAATAAACAAAATTTTTAAGGAAATGTTTAAAAATAGTATTTTATTGCATGTGGAAAGTGGTAGTGAATATTCTTTCTCTGAAAATAGAGAAATATCAAGTTTTATTATGATTTTTGTATTTTGTGTGTTCCCCTCTTTTTTAAAAAAGACTTTTTGCTTTATAATCAGACATTGTGAAAAATGAGAGGTAAAAATGTCCCTTAATTTTCTTTTCAATTTAACATATGCTCTAAAAGGAACTTGAAGTTGGCCTAGAAGTTTATGGTGAGGGATTATAGGTCTCTTGGTTTGTATTACACTTGCATGGAAGCAAGGGTTTGTTGTAATGCCTGAGTTAACTCACCCTTACAAATTTAGTTTGGCTAAGTCCAAATTAAAGCATTGTCCATGGGCACCTGTATATGTTATATTATTGTTTTGGTTTTTTTTTTGTTTTTGGTTTTGTTTTGGTGACAGGTAATTTTTAAAGAGCAACTTTCACCCAAAAAACTGGGCTTCTTAAATGCGACCGAGCTTGTTGGAGCTCTTAGTGACATTCTCCATGTTGAGTTCAGGGAAGGAGAACAAGACTTGCTGGTGTTTGATGCTGATATGAAGCCTCTACCACCTGGTGAGTTGAATTACAATATGATGCAAACCTGATTTTTAATTGTCTCTGTAAGAACAAGGAAAAAGAGAGCACTGGTTATGTAAGTAGGCGTTATTGTAACCACATCAACCAAACAGATCACACATTAGCCTTGAAAATGTTTTGTATATAATGACCTCCTTTCTGGTGATATATGTTGCAATGAGGTTACTGTATTAAAATCTGAGTTTTTTAAGTTTACTTTCTTCATTGTCCAGATTTTTTAATAATTCTGAAGAAATAAATTTCCTGAAATGGTGTTCTGAGGGGGAAGCACTAGATAGTTCAGTGGTTCTTAACTCTGTTTAGAAATATATGGAGGTTCTTAGAAATACATGGACGTTCAGAATAAATGGGTGTGCATTGAGACTCAGCAGTTGTAATTAAAAAAAAATAACATTTTATTTTGAGATAATTTTAGGTTTATAGAAAAGTTGCAAAGATAGTACAGAGTTCTCATATGCCCTTCCTCCAGTTTCCCTCTAATTTTAACATCTTACATTACCATGATATATTTATCAAAACTAAGAAATTAACATTGGTACATTGCTATTTACTAAACTCCAGATTCTATTCCGATTTTATCAGTTTTGTTCTTTTTCTGTTTCTGGATCTACTCCAGGATATCACATTGCATTTAGGGCACTTGACTTTTGTTTTTGTTTGGCTTAGTGGTTTTTTTCTTTTGAAATTTTTATTGAGGTTATTGTAGGTTCACTTGCAGTTATTAAGAACGAATACAGAGAGATCCCATGTACTCCTTCCTCAGTTCCCTTAATGGTAATGTCTTGCCATCTATAGTACAATATGATACTTATATTTTTATAAGTTTCTACAAGTGGCTATAGTGGACAGCTGTGTGTTTTTTTTACAAAATGTAAATGTATCTTTGTTGATTTTTCTGATTAAAATAACTTACATTCATTCTAAAAAATTCAGATAGCACAGATGAGTAAAAAGTTGAAAGTGAATATTTCTCTTCATTTTACTCCCACCAAAAATGCCATTAGAATTTTTATATAGCCTTCCAGACTTTTAAAAATGTATATGTGAGCCTAGCTGCACTTAGAAAAAATTACAAAAGCAGTATTTGCTTGTTTAAACAATTCCAGCAATGCAGAGGTAGTAACTAGTAGTAATAGTTTTAGTGGTTTTTCTCTGGACCTCTTCTCTATAATTATTTATCATATGTATAATTTTCTTCCACAAAACAGTATTGTATAAACATTATATAAGTCCTTGCTTTTTATACTTCATAGAGGTAATATTCTATAACAGCATATACAAGTTTATTTCTTCCTTTTTGACTACATATAATTATTTTATGTAACTGTATTATAGTTTATTTAACCAGTCTCCTGTCAATGGACATGTAGAGAGTATCCATATTTTTATCATTATAAAAAATACAGTGATAAATATTCTTGTACCTACATCTTTGTACAGTTACTAGTTTATTTCTTTAGGAGCCACTATGGTCTTATGTCTATCTGGGGTCTGTTTTAATGTGTCAGCCTCCTATAATCATCATACACATGTAAATTTGTATGGTTGTATGGTCAAAATATGTGATTGGTTTGGGAATTCCCTAAAAATTAAGGCATTGTATTATGGACTATTAAGTAGTCACATACGTTGTACATTAAGCAACAATGAATGTTCACAACTAAAGCTGAACAAGAAATAAATTGAAATCAGGATGTTGTAAAATAAAACCTTTCACCAAAGTTAAAAAAACCTTATCAGACTTGCCCCCCCCCCCCAACATAAATAACGTAAGATTTTTTCCTATCTGGAACTTCCCTTACATCTCTCCATACTGAAAGGTCTGCAAAGACAGGTTCATATCTCTCATCTATCATTATCTGCCCAGTGCCTGGCACATAGAATGTGCTTAGTAACAGTTTCCAAATTATTTTAATAGATATACATAGGCTCCTCTATTGGTCATTTCAGATGGAGCTGTGTCATCAGTCAGAAATTCATGTTTAGTTCAATCAGATAAGAAAATAGAAGCCAAAGCTTGTGTGTCCAGTCCTCCTAGAAATTCACTGTCTACTACTGTTATCAAGGAGACTACACGGGATTACCCTTCAAAAAACCACAAAGAGCCAGAACAGAAGATTTGCAAGAAGCCTAATCTGGTGGTAAAGCCTTTACAGCTGGTGAGTAAGGTTTGATGGCTTTGTGCCCTGGAGATTCAGCATTATGGAAAGTAACTGAATGAATGTTTCTTTACACAAAAATTCTGTTTGAGAAAAGTCTTATTTCTAGATGTATGATTTCTTAGGCTAGACCAGAACTTTGGTCTGAAGTCACCTTATGCAGCATTTATTCTGGTTTTCAGCCTTTTGTATAACTAGCTTTTCTTGAGTCTCATTTCAGGCTTTTCAGTTGGCTTCGAAGATTTGACAGTTGTTTCAGGATAACATTGCTGATTCTCTGTCCATGTGTTTCAGTAGGCTTCACCACCCTCCAGGGCTTTTGAGGGAAGAATTGAGGAGCTCTGTTGTAGCCGTATGCCTCAGCAGTGCTGCAGGTTGCCCCTGCACCTAGCCTCAGTTAGAGGGTGTTTTTATTGTTTTTCTCCTTATTATATCTCCACACACACTTCTCCCTTTTTGTATTCTCGTCTCCTATTACTTATTTTGTAGTTACTAAGGAATTAATTGCTTACTCTTCTTGCCTTCTGCCCTTTACACCTGGCTTCTTTCATGGAAGGAAAACATTTTGTTTGGAGAGCCCGCTATATTTTCTAGAGGACAATAGAAAGGCCTGAAGGAACATAATATATTTGAGAATGAGAGTGTTTGAGAAACCGTATTTTTGATCGGAAGACTAGTCTGAAATTTAATCCATTCTTTTTTTTTAAATTTTAATTATTTTGTTTTTTTTTTGGCTGTGTTGGGTCTTCGTCACTGCGTGCGGGCTTTCTCTAGTTGCGGCGAGCGGGGGCTACTTTTCGTTGCAGTGCGTGGGCTTCTCTTTGCAGTGGCTTTTCTTGTTGCGGAGCACAGGCTCTAGGCACGCGGGCTTCAGTAGTTGTGGCACGTGGGCTCAGTAGTTGTGGCTCACAGGCTCTAGAGCGCAGGCTCAGTATTAAGCCTTAAAAGTATTAAGTACTTAAAAGTATTAAGTATTAGTTGTGGCGCAAGGGCTTAGTTGCTCCGCGGCATGTTAGATCTTCCCGGACCAGGGCTTGAACCCGTGTCCCCTGCAATGGCAGGCAAATTCTTAACCACTGTGCCACCAGGGAAGCCCTGAAATTTAATCCATTCTTTTTTTTTTTTTTTTTAAATCCATTCTTTAAAGTTGCCTTTGTTGGTAGAATTGGGTAGGATGAGACTCTTAGTTCAGCCTAAGTATTTGAAGTACGATGTTTTCAATTTTACATAGGGCAGTTGTGTGACACACTTTTCACTCTTTACCTAATATCGTAAGACAGTACTTTTAATATTTTAATGTAGGTAAGGATCACCTAGGGAATTTTTTTAAAGGCATAATTGTGGGCCTCACTTCTAGTGAGTGAGTCTGGGCTAAAGCCTAAGAATTTTCATTTTTATAATTTGCCAGGTGATTCTGATAAAGGTGACTCATGAAATATATTTTAAGAAACGTTGTCATAGAGTTTGAAATGTTACTCAAAGATTTATAGTGGTTTCTTTGATTTTTTTTTAACTTGTAGCAAGTAGAAATTAAATCACAGCTCAACTTGGCAATGGCAAATCATGATATCCCACCTGACGCTGTACGGGACAAGAAATTATGCAAACTACCCCCATTAGGTACCAGTACCCTCGTGGGGGTCTTTGTGGAGTATATCATCTCTCCTAGTCAATTCTACATCCGAATCTATAGCAGGGATTCATCAGAGTTACTTGAAGACATGATGATTGAAATGCGGTAGGAATCTGTTGTTTTCAATGTATTTTTCATGTATCTCATTCTAAGTCAGTTCTCAAACATTTTGGTCTCAGGGCTCTTAAAAATTAAGGACCCAAGAGAACTTTTGTTTATCAATATTTATCATATAGAAATTAAAACTGTAAAAAATTTAAAATATTGTTTAAAAATAATGATAAATTCATTTTTATGAATATAAATAACATTTGATGAAAAATAACTTTTATGAAAATTAGAAGAGTGCACTGTTTTACATTTTTGCAGATCTCTAATATCCGGCTTACTAGAAGAAAGTTGGATTTCAGTATCTGCTTCTGTCTTTAATTTCTTGAAATACATTATTTTGGTGGAAGTACATGAAAACATCTGGCCTCTGACAGATACATAATTGGGAAAAGGAGTATTTTAATAGCCTTTTCATAAAATTGTGAATACTCTTTGATAGTATACTGAAACTTGACAAGTGGTAGTTTCTTGAAGTTAGTTTCAGTGTGGAATTTGAACTTCTCAAACTCTACTATGTTAAAATACATTTTCTGCCTTTGCACTTTGAATGGATCCAGGACTAGCTATGTAATTGCAGGCTCCAGTGCAAAATTAAAATGTAAGACTCCTTGTTTAAAAAGTATTAAGAATTTCAAGACAACAGTAGCTTAACATTAAAGTAAGCATAGGGAACTTCTCAGTGTGGACTCAGTGGAACTGGCCCTGAATTTTACCACCATCTACGATTTTAAAACATCATGTATTGGTCTTTTGGAAAATATTGGTTCACTGAGTTATATAGATCTTCCAGATGTTGACATGTTTCATCACACAATATATCTTTAAAAAATCACATTCATTAATATTATCACTGACTGCATCAGAAAAGTATTAAGTATTAGGAAACTGTCATGTTTATGGTGGTGGATGCAGCATTGCCAAAATCCTAATTTTCATTTGAAAGCTTTTGAATTTTATCATTGACAATAAATACTGTCAGTGTTTTCCTTGAAGTGGCAAGCTTGCTTCATTTTTGAGAAAATGTGTGGCAAATACCCAAGTCGGAATAAACATAGTTTGTGAGTGACCTTTCAAGCAAAAATGGTGTTCCATGAAAATAGTGTCTAGTTCATCTTCCAAGTAAAAATAAATCTCCACACACACACAAAAAGCAGCTAATTCAGTTCACAGCTGAAATGCAAAAGTGCTTTTCATTAAAACAACTTGGGAAGTATTTTACTTGTACTTGCATTTTGTTACAGAGAATATTGAAAAGATAGTGGTTGAGATTTAATAAACTTAATAATTTTTATTGCTTTATCAAGGACATTCTTAAGTGAAAGTAGCCTCTTTTTTCTTTCTTTTTTATTTAATGTGAATGCATGGCAGTGAAAAATAAATGTTTACTAGTACAGTTGGATGCCACTGCCTTGATTTAGCAAAGGCACCGGGAATTTTACCCACTCTTGCTTTTACAGCATCAATGCAAATATTAACATAGTGAAAAGGGCAAATAACTATTTTTATAATAATACTAAAATATTAAAATAGCTTTGATCTTAGGAACTTTTTGAAAGGGTATCAAGGTCCCAGGGATTTGTGAACTACACTTAGAGAGCTACTGCTCTAAATTATCTTTTCTCTAGTGAAAAATCATGTCCTTTGTTAGTAGACACTATGTAAAATGTTTACATTTTCAGTTACTTTAGATTTATTCATGTACAACAAATGTCTGATTTTTACATTGGTGCCACATAGAAGAATAATTTACTTTGTATATCTGCAAAAGTTTTTTTCTAACTTTACCACATTATATACTCACCTCCCACCCAAGAACACCTGGCATAATGTTACATAATAATCACTTAGTTTCTGTTGGAAGAAGTTTGTTGATAAAGAGAAGGGATTTGGACAAGAAAAAGAAAATTAGTTGGTATTAATAATAAACATTACCAAATCAGAAAAAGTGAGGATTTTTTTCTTTGCTTTTTGCCAAGACATTCCTGCTCTTGATACATCAATAAAAATGATCTTTAATTTTTTCTTCCCCTATGGGTTTCTGTGTATTATGGAATTCCGCAGGCGCTGTTATTCTAATCAGCTGGTTTCTGATCGATATGCCATGCCAGAGTATTTTATCCAAACGGGACATCTCTGTTGTGTAAGGATTTCTGAGGATAAGTGGTGGTATCGGGTCATTATCCATCGAATTCTTGGGAAACAGGAAGTTGAAGTGTTCTATCCAGACTTCGGAAATATTGGAACTGTTCAGAAGTCCTCCCTGAGGTTCCTCAAGTGAGTTAATAAACTGAATAAGGACAACTTAAGTTTTGAGCTGTAATGCTGAAGCTCTGTGGGCTTAGGATCTCTCTTCCTTTCCTCCTGCCTCTCTCCCTCCATCCTACCCTCCATTCCACCCCCTTTCATCTTAGTGCAGGTTTGGCAAATGGTCATTTGGTCATTATAATCACAGTTGGATTACAGTCTCTCGCGTCTTCTTTCACATGACTGTGAATCTGAATGAACCATGAGACTAAATTTCAATCTTATGTTAAGAAAATCATTCTTTGGGTCATGTTAAGAGTTGCATTTATATAGCATGAAGGTTGAACTGTTCCTACCTATATTTTATTTATTTATTTATTTTCAGTTATACATATCCTACCTATATTTTAATTGCATGGTTTTCAAAGACTATTATGTTTTTACAAGTGTATTTCTTAGGTTACTTTAAAGTGTAAGACATTAATTTTAAAATGCATGAGTAAAATACTCTGAAATCGTGTGAAAAGCTTAAATCAAGGAATGGGTAAGAGATGCCATAAAATCCAGTTTTGAAATATGAATAAATATTCATATATTTGATTATCTGTTGCAGGTGCTGCTACACCAGGCTTCCAGCTCAGGCTATCCCCTGTTCTTTGGCTTGGGTGAGACCAGTAGAGGTATGTTTGCTTGTTTCCTGTTTAATCAGCAAACATTTGATGCCAAGAACAATTCTAGGTTCTCAGAATACAAAAATAAAACATAGAATGAGCCCTCAAAGAAATCATTGTAGACAGTATGAAAGATAGGCACGTAGACAGAAATAATTGTGCTGTGTCCTATTTGCTAGAAAATTTTGCAGCGTATGGTAGAGATGCAAAAGAAAGAGCGCTCATCTCTGTTCGGGGTAATCAGAGAAGGCACCATAATAGAGGTGGCATTTGCATGAAACTTTGAAGGAAGATTAGTTCTATAACTGGACAAACAAGAAAAGAAAGACATTTCAGGCAAAGGGAGAGCAGCATGAAATATCTCAAATATGAGGAATTTTAAGTGGTTCTGTTTGGCTACATAATAGAGGATGTGCTGGAATTGGTGCATGGCAAACGATGTCAGAGAAGTAGACAGTAAACTAAGGTGGAGACCCATAGCCATGTGCAGGAGTCTGGACACAATGTCCAGACTGGGGAGCAACTAAAGGGAACTGCCACAATCAGATATATGTTTTTTAAAGAATTCTCTAGTGGTGGGAGATGATTGGAGTGGGATGGAGCAGGAGGCATTTTCATCCATATACATACATTTGTTTATGTAGCTATAATTATGCACCTAATTTTATGTTTTTTCCCTCAGAACTCTTAATTATACATGCCATTCACATTTATTACACCATATTTGTCTGTTTAACCTAAATAACTTAGCAGTTGCTAACATATACGTGGATTATTCCTTACTTTTTTTTTATCTGAAAAACACAATAAAGAGAAAAGAAAAAGAAAAAACATTATCTGTAATTCCACCATTCAAATGCATTCAATTTAGAAATTTGATATGAGTTTCTTTCAGTTTAGTTTATTGGATGTTGGGGATGAGGGTTTTGTAGGGTTTTTAGGCTTATATAAAATAGTAATCATATTATTTTATATTCCATTTTTCCACTCAACATTATAGCATAAATACATTTACATGTTATAGTTCTCAATTTTAATAGGTACATAAGTAATCTATTAGCTAAACGTGCATTGTAGTCTGTTTAACTGTTCCTTTTTGTTAGACTAATTCAGTCCACTTCTGATTTTTGAGTATTATAAATGATTATGCAAAGTATGGTTTTTGTGCGAGTCACTACTCAGCATTGTTTTCTAGGGTGTATTTTAGCCCTGACTAGGTTTCTTTTTAGTACTTCCATCAGGGAGGCCAGGGCTAAATTTGTGACCCACTCATAGCCAATGTCCGTTACTCTCATATCAGCCAGGTGGCTTCCATTTTTCGTTTTCTTTGCAATTTCCTTCCTAAACTGCTTCTGGCCTTAGGGCTTTTGCCCATGCTGGTCACTGAAATAGCTTATTCAAAGAATTCTCATGGTTGGCTCCTTCTTGTCGTTCAAATTTAAGCCCAAATGTTATTTCCCCAAGAAGGACTTCCTTGACCAGTCAATTTAAAGTGCACTCTTCCTCTTCAGTCAAAATGATTCATCATCATTTTGTTTTATCTTTCTTTTAAAAAAAAATTTATTTATTTTGATTGGAGTATAATTGCTTTACAATGTTGTGCTAGTTTCTGTCGCACAGTGAAGTGAATCAGCCATAAGCACACACACATCCCCTCCCTCATGGACCTCCCTCCCCAACCCATCCCACCCACCTAGGCCAGAACAGAGCACCGGGCTGAGCTCCCTGTGCTATACAGCAGGTTCCCACTAGCTATCTATTTTACACATAGTAGTGTATTTATGTCAAAATTAATATCCCAATTCATCCCACCCTCCCCTTCGCCCACTGTGTCCACCCGTGCATTCTCTATGTCTGCCCTGCAAATAGTTTCATCTGTACCATTAATATTTATTTATTTATTTATATATTTATTGGCTGCATCGGGTCTTAGTTGTGGCATGCAGGCTCCAGAGTGTGCAGGCTCATTAGTTGCAGCACGCGGGCTCTCTAGTTGTGGTGCATGGGCTCCAGAGTGTGCGGGCTCAGTAGTTGTGGCACATGGGCTCTCTAGTTTTGGCTCACGGACTCCAGAGCACGTGGGCTCAGTAGTTGTGGTGCACGGGCTTTCTGTCCCATGGCATGTGGGATCTTAGTTCCCCAACCAGAGATCGAACTGGCATCCCCTGCATTGCAAGACAGATTCTTAACCATTACACCACCAGGGAAGTCCCTTGTTTTATCTTTATAACACTGTCTGGTGTTACCTTAATTGTTTGTTCACATACAACATTGTAGTTCCTGAGGTCAGGGATATTGTCTGTCATATTTACCACTGTATCTCCAGTGCCTAGATCAATGTTTGGTGCATGGTAGGTGCTCAATAAATCTTTTTAACTGAATGTATCTCATTCATATCTTTATTTCTATATCTTTGTTCTGGTTTGGTGAGCTAATACTCTCATATACAAAATCTAAAGCAGGCAGAAAAGTAGAAGTCTACCCTTGGAAGTCAAACCGCAATAGGTAAGATCAGGAATTTTTCAGCTTCTTTCCTGAGGTCACTCCCCAGTCTACAGCCTTGCTGGCTTGCAGGATTAGAGGACATTGTTTGGGAATAGCAGAACAGCTAGAAGTTAGGGTGTAATACTTAAAGGGTGGGAGCCATAGAATGGGTGCGTTCCAAAATCATTGTACGGATATAAAATCCGCCCAAATCCTTAGATGACAGCTAAACTTTGCAAGGACTGTAGAGAACCCAGTGGCCCTAGTGAAAAGTCACTGGCTTACCTATTCTTTTTCTCACCTTGTATGCCTCATTTTGAAGAGGGTTTTTAATCATTCCACTATGTTATTTCAGTGATTACTCTAGGAAGTACAGCATATGTGTGTAGCAGTGCAAGGACATTAGAACACGAATTTCTTTAACGTCCTTTTCTGATCTATTTTTGTTTTGTAATTAACGTTATTGTTTGTAACCCCTCAAGAAAATAACTGCATATAATAATAATAATGTCCATTTAGATTTAGTCACGTATTTCTCAGTTTCTTAGCTCTTCAGTCTTGCTGCTCAAACCCTCTGGGAACATTTTCTTTCTATTTGAACTGTATCTTTTAGGATTTCATTTTGTAAGGGTTTGTTGATGGCAAACTCAGTTATGTTCACCTGAAAATATCATTTTGTGCTTATTCTTGAAAGATATGTTCAGTAGGTATAGAATTCTAGGTTGGCAGTTACTATCTTCAGCACATGGCAGGTATCATTACACTGGCTTCTGGTTTCCCTTATGATATTTAAGCCAGCTGTCCATCTAATGGATGTTCCTTTGAAGGCAATATCCTTTTTGTCTGTGGCTGTTTTTAAGATTTCATATTCCTTACTTGTGTTCTTCAGCTTTTTTAAAAAGCAGGATTGATTTTTATTTTATAGATATTTGCTATCTGTATAGAAGAAAGACCTTCTCAATAATCCAGGATATTTCTTCTTTCTTTCTTTTTTATAAATTTATATATTTATTTATTTATTTTTGGCTGCTTTGGGTCTTCGTTGCTGTGCACGGGCTTTCTCTAGCTGCGGCGAGCAGGGGCTTCTCTTGTTGCAGAGCACAGGCTCTAGGCACGCGGGCTTCAGTAGCTGTGGCACGCAACCTCAGTAGTTGTGGCTCACGGGCTGTCAAGTGCAGGCTCAGTAGTTGTGGCACATGGGCTTAGTTGCTCCGCAGCATGTGGGATCTTCCCGGACCAGGGCTTGAACCCACATTCCCTGCATTGGCAGGCAGATTCTTAACCACTGTGCCACCAGGGAAGCCCTAGGATATTTTTTCAAAGGATACTATGCTTCTAACAATTTCAGGATGACATTAAAACTATCTGCTAATGAAATTGAAACTTGTAAATTTACTCTTTAGGAAACAAAATTATTTATTTGTAATTGAGGTAATGTTGATTTATAACATTATATAAGTTTCATGTGTACAACATTATATTTCTACTTCTGGATACCCTACCACGTGTTCACTACTAAAAATTTATTTTCCATCTGTAACCATAGTTGGCCTGACCCCCTTTACCCATTTTGCCCTCCCCCCTTCCCCTTCCCCTCTGGTAATCACTACTCTGTTCTCCATATATATGTATTTGTTTTTGTTTGGTTTGGTTTGTACATTATTTTATTTTTGTTTGTTTGTTTATTTGTTTTTTTTTAATACTCCACATCAGTGGAATCATGTGGTAGTTCTCTTTCTCTGACTTATTTTACTTAGCATAAAATGCTCAAGTTCCATCCATGTTGTTGCAAATGGCAAGACATTTATCTTTTTTTTAAAGCTGAGCAGTTTTCCGTCATGTACATGTATACCACATCTTCTTTACCATTTGTCTGTTGATGGGCACTTCAGTTGTTTCCATATCTTGGCTATTGTAAATAATGCCAAAGAACATGGGGGTTGAGGTATCTTTTCAGATTAGTGTTTTCATATTCTTTGAATAAATACCCAGAAGTGGGATAGCTGGGTCATATGATAGTTCTAATCTTAGTTTTTTGAGGACTCTCCATACTGTCTTCCATAGTGGAGGTACCAATTTACATTCCCACCAACAGGTTTCCCTTTTTCTCCACATCCTTGCCACCACTTATTTCTTGCCTTTTTGATAATAGCCGTTCTGACAGGTGTGAGGTGCTATCTTATCATGGTTTTGTTTTGCATTTCCATAGTAATTAGTGATGTTGAGCATCTTTTCATGTACCTGTTAACCATACGTATGTCTTCTTTGGAAAAATGTCTATTCTGTTCCTCTGCCCATTTTTAAATCAGGTTGTTTGTTTTTATTGTTTTGAGTTGTATGAGTTCTTTTTTTTAAAAATTTATTTATTTTATTTATTTTATTTTTGGCTGCGTTGGGTCTTTGTTGCTGCGCGCGGGCTTTTCTCTAGTTGAGGCGAGTGGGGGCTACTCTTCGTTGCGGTGCGCGGGCTACTCGTTGCAGTGGCTTCTCTTATTGTGGAGCATGGGCTCTAGGCACGCGGGCTTCAGTAGTTGTGGCTCGTGGGCTCTAGAGTGCAGGCTCAGTAGTTGTGGCGCACGGGCTTAGTTGCTCCGCGGCATGTGGGATCTTCCTGGACCAGGGATCGAACCTGTGTCCCCTGCATTGGCAGGTGGATTCTTAACCACTGCACCACCAGGGAAGTCCCTATAGTTTTCAATATACAGATCTTGCACCTCTTTGGTTAAATTTATTCCTAAATGTTTTATTTTGTTGCAATTGTGATTGTTTTCTTAATTTCTCTTTCTGCTAGGTCATTGTTAGCATATAGAAATGCAACAAATTTTTGTATATTGATTTTGTATCCTGTTACTTTACTCATTTATTATTTCTAAGAGTTTCTTGATGGAGTCCTTAGGGTTTTCTATATATAAAATCATGTCATCTGCAAATAGTGACAGTTTTACTCCTTCCTTTCCAATTTGGATGCCTTTTATTTCTTTTTCTTGCCTGATTGCTCTGACTAGGACTTCCAATACTGTGTTGAATAAAAGTGGTGAAAACGGGCATCCTGGTCTTGTTCCTGATCTTAGGGGGATAGCTTTCAATTTTTTTCCTTTGAGTGTGATGTTAGCCGGGGGTTTGTTACATGTGGCCCTTACTATGTTGAGGATATGTCCCTTCTGTATCCTCTTTATTGAGAGTTTTTATCATAAATGGGCTTTGAATCTTGTCAAATGCCTTTTCTGCATCCAGTGAGATGATCATATGGCTTTTATCCTTCATTTTGTTAATGTGGTATATCACATTGATTGATTTGTGAATATTGAACCATTCTTGTGTGGAATAAATCCCACTTAATCATGGAGTATGATCTTTTTGATGTACTGTTGAATTCAGTTTGCTAATATTTTGTTGAGGATTTTGCATCTATGTTCATTAGAGATAGTGGCCTGAATTTTCTTTTTTTGTGTTGTCTTTATCTGCTTTTGGTATCAGGGTGATGTTGGCCTTTTAAAATGAGTTAGGAAATGTTCCCTTCTCTTCAGTTTTATAGAATAGTTTGAAAAGGATAGGTATTAAATCTTCTTTAACTGTTTGGTAGAATTCACCTGTGGAGCTGTCTGGTCCTGGACTTTTGTTTTTTTGGGAGCTTTTGAGTACTGTTTCAGTCTCTGTGCTAGTGATCAGTCTATTCAGATTTTCTGTTTCTTCCTGATTCAGTCTTGGAAGTTTGTATGATTCTAAGAATTTGTTCATTTCTTCTAGGCTGTCTAATTTGTTGGTATATAGCTGTTCATAATATTCTTTTATAATCTTGTATTTATGTGATATCCGTTGTTATTTCTGCCTTTTGTTTGATTTTATTTATCAGGACCTTCTCTCTTTTTTCTTCGTGAGTCTAGCTAACGGTTTGCCAAATTTTGTTCGTGTTTTTGAAGAACCAGCACTTAGTTCGTTGATCTTTCCTACTGTCCTTTTACTCTCTATTTTATGTATTTCTGCTCTGATCTTTATTATTTCCTTCATTCTACTAACTTTGCCCTTTGTTTTTCTTTTTATAGTTTCTTTAGCTGTAAGGTTAGATTGAGATTTTTCTTGTTTCTTAAGAGTAGGTCTATATTGCTATAAACTTCCCTCTTTGTAATGTTTTTGCTGCATCCCATAGATTTTGGTATGTTGTATTTTCATTTTCATTTGTCTTCAGGTAATTTTTTATTTCTTCTTTGGTTCCTTCGTTGACCCAATAGTTGTTCAGTAGCATGTTGCTCAGTTTCCATATATTTGTGACTTTTCTAGTTTTCTTCATGTAGTTGATTTCTAGTTTCATTCCATTGTGATCAGAGAAGATACTTGATATGATTTCAATCTTCTTAAATTTAGTGAGACTTGTTTTGCATCCCAGCATATGGTCTATCCTTGAGAAGGTTTCATGTGCACTTGAGAAGAATGTATAGTCTGCTGCATTTGGGTGGAATGAATGCTCTGTACAAATCTATCAAATTCATCTTGTCTGTTGTTTCATTTAAGGCCAGTGTTTCCTCATTGACTTTCTGTCTGGATGATCTATCTATAGATGTAAGTGGGGTGTTATTAAAGTCCTCTACTATTACATGTTGCTGCCAATTTCTCTCTTTAGGTCTGTCAATAATTGTTTTATATATTTTTGTGCTCCTATATTAGGTGCAAGTATATTAATCGCTGTTACGTCTCCTTGATGTGTTTTCCCCTTTATTATACTGTCCATTTTTGTCTCTTGTTACCTTTTCTGCCTTGAAGTTTATTTTGCCTTATATGAATATGGCTATATCTACTTTCTTTTGGCTGCTGTTTTCTTGGAGAATCATCTTCCATCCCTTCACTTTGAGCCTATGTTTGTATTTAGAGCTGAGATGAGTCTCCTGGAGGGAACATTTAGTTGGGTCTTGCTTTTTAATCCATCCAGCCGCTCTGTGTCTTTTGATTGGTGAATTTAGTCTGTTTACATTTAGGGCGATTATTGATAGTTGGATGTTGGCTTTTTAGCTTTTGTTTTCTGGTTGCTTTAAATCTCCCATTGTTTCTTTTATTCCCCCATTGGTTCTTTTTCCTTGTGTTTCTGTCTGCCATTTTGGTTTGGTGGTTTTCTAAGATATTTTTCTTAGCTTCCTCTTTTGCTGTTTTTTGTGTCTCTGCTCTATTTTTATGTTCTGTGTTTACCCTGAAGTTTGTATAAGACATCTCAATTAAAATAGTCCATTTTCTGCTGATAGCATCTTATATTCATTTACCTATACAAGTTCCGTCCTTTTCCTCTTCCCCTATAAAATTTGTTTTTGTTGTCTTAAATTACCCCTTTTTATGTTGTGAGTTGTTATCAAACTAAGAGAGCTATATTTGTTTTTCTGCTTTATTTTTTTCTCCCTTTAGATTTTATACTATTTATTAATAAAGTGTTTAAAAATCTATTCTGATAGAGAGTTGCAGTTTTCCAGTTCTGTCTTTTTATTACTTTGCTCAAAGTTTTGTGTATTTTTGCCATTTTTTTTCTGGTTGAAGAGCTCCTTTCAACATGTTTTGTAAGGCAGGTCTAGTGTTGATGAACTCCTTCAGCTTTTGTTGGTCTGGGAAAGTCTTTGTTTCTCCTTCATATCTGAATGATAACTTTGCTGAAATAGGGTATTCATGGCTGACAGTTTTTATCTTTTAGTATTTTGAGAATGTCATTCCACTCCCTCCTGGCCTGTAGGGTTTCTGCTGAGAATCTACTGATAGCCTAATGGGGGCTCCTTTGTAGGTCACCATCCTTTTTTCCCTGGCTGCCTTTAAAATTCTGTCATTGACTTTTGACAATTTTAATATTATGTCTTGGAGGAGGTCTTTTTGCATAGAGGTAATTAGATATTCTCTTAGCTTCATGGGCTTGTATATCCAGTTTCTTCCTCAGGTTTGTATTATTTCTTTAAATAATCTATCTCTCTGCTGTCTTTTCCCTCTGTTCTCCTTCTGGGATACTCATTATCCTAATGTTGCCTGTCCTTAAAGAGTTGGAGAGCTCTTGTAGGATTTCCTCATTTTAAATATCTTCCCTTTCCTCTTCTACTTGTATCATTTCTAGATTTCTATCTTCAAGCTCCCTAATTTTCTCTTCCATATGGTCTGCTCTAGTCCCAGTCTAATGCATTCTTCGTCTCATTTATTGAGTTTTTCAGCTCCAGAATTTCTGTTTGGTTCTTTTTTAAAGTTTCAGTCTCTTTGGTAAAGTATTCCCTCTGTTCATTCATTTTATTCCTGAGCTCATTAAACTACCTTTCTGAGTTTTCTTTTAGCTCATTGAATTTCTTCACAACAGCTATTTTGAATTCTCTATCATCAGTTAAATTGGAACATTCCATAACTTTGGTCTCTGGAGAATTGTCATTGTCTTTTTGTGGTACCGTGTCACTGTGGCTCCTCACGTTGCTTGATGAAGTGTTCTTGAGCCAGTGCATTTAGTATTAAATGACAGGTTAGGAGTTAGATTTCCTCCGGTAGGTGGCGCCATCACACAAGTTTTCGGTTTCTCTTACTTGAGCTGCCTCTGGTCATATTTGAGAGTTAGCACTTTTCAGTCTGCACCTACTGTGTAATAGGTGTGGCTCCATTGCCTTCTTTGTTGCTTTTTGTGCCACCAGGGTCGTTGCTGCCATGCTTCTCCCAGAGCCGCTGTCGTCACCAGGATGGTTGGCTCTTTCCTTGTGTCTGGGATCCCTTGAGACACAGGATCTTCTGTGGGGGAAGGGGGATGGGAGGAGGGGTCATGGGCGCCTCAGATGCTGGAGGGACAGGGTCGCGGGCCCCACTGCTGCTGCTCCCCACTTGCCTGTGGTCATGGGTGCCGGGAGTGGTCAGGTGGCCACAGTGTGTGCACCACCTTCCCTGCTGCTACTGGGTTCTCTGAAGCTGTGGGCTCCGCTGCCTCAGTTGGAGGGCCAGGATTGCAGGCACGGGCTCTGAGGTTCCCTCGCCCCCGCTGTGTGTTCCAGTACACCCAGCTTTGGGTGTGCAGATGTGTGGAATTCTCCAGTGCCCTATTGTGTTGGGCGGAGGCACCTTTGTTGAGTTGTGGATGTTTCACTGGATGTAGATTGAAAGGGGGAGACAAAGGTAGTTTTTCCACTCTAACATGTTTCTGAAGTCTGAAAACCGTGTTCTTCAGTTTTAATATGTTTACGTGTGAATTTATTCTTATTTATCCTGCTTTGTGGTTCATTGGACTTTTTATCTGTGCATTGTTACTTTTCATTAAATCTGGCTAATTCCCAGCCATTATCTCTTCAATTATTGTCATTTCCCCATATTCATATTTATATTCCCTCTCTCTGTTTCTGCCTCTCTTTTTCTAGAACGATAATTAAAAGTATGTGAAACCTTCTCAATTTACCTTCCATATCTTTTAACCTCTCTTCTGTATGTTACATATTTCTGTCTTCTGTGTTGCATTCTGAGTAACTTTTCCAAATCACCTTCCACTTTACGGATATACTCTTTAATTCTACCTAATCTGCTATTGAATAAACCTATTAAGTTTTTAATTTTGGTTGTTATATTATTACTTTCTAAAAGTTCTCTTGGTTCTTTAATTCTGCTAGATCAATTTTTAATAGATTGCAGGTCTCTGCAGAAGCTTTCAAATTAATTTTGTTTTTTTGTTTTTATTTTAAGCATAGTATGTTAGTTCTTTTACAATTCATCTGGAAATTCAAACATCTAAAGTTTTTGAGGTTTTGTATTAGTTATGTTGTTTCTCTTTGTTCTTCCTTGTGATTCATTGTCTCTTTATATGCCTTTTTTTTTTAATATAAATTTATTCATTTATTTTTGGCTGTGTTGGGTCTTAGTTTCTTTGAGAGGGCCCTCTCCAGCTGCGATGAGCGGGGGCCACTCCTCATCGTGGTGCGTGGGCCCCTCACTGTCGCGGCCTCTCTTGTTGCAGAGCACAGGCTCCAGACACGCAGGCTCAGTAGCTGTGGCTCACGGGCCCAGTTGCTCCGCGGCGTGTGGGATCTTCCCAGACCAGGGCTCGAACCCGTGTCCCCTGCATTGACAGGCAGATTCTCAACCACTGCGCCACCAGGGAAGCCTTCTTTATATGCTTTTTATCTTTGTCTGTGTACTGCTCATTGACTTTTAGAAATTTTTGTAAAAATGGTTGAATACACATTGAGATTGCCTACCTCCAGAGAGATTTACATTTGCTTCTGCCAGGTATCTAGCAGTAGGACCAGTCTGGAACCATGTTAATTTAAATGAACAACCTGAGGATTTGTGTACCACCCAGGTGATGTGAAAATTGAGCTGCAAATCCATGTGAAGGCTAGTTTATTTCTTTTCCTCCTTATCCTGAGCATGAACCCCTAGGGACTCAGCTTAATAAAGGAAAGTCCTCCTCTCCACTGCCTACTCTGGGTGGATACTGGCTTTGATTTCTGTCCTCTTTGACCTGTGAGACCATCAAAACCAAAGTGCAGATTTGCCTGGATTAGCACATACCCTGAAGGCAAAAATAGTTCCCACTTTCCCTTTAATTTTGGCCTGATAATTTGTTACAATTTTGTCAGTTCTGTGATGCTTTTAGGACATATTTTAAAAATATTTTATCTAGAATAGTTTCTGTGGGAGGGTTGGTCAAATAATCTAACTCAAACATTTCCAAACATGAAAGTTTTTCATCACATTAAAATAAATTTTTTCCCATAATCCCATTTTCATCATTTTTCCTTTATTCTGACTTTTCTTATCCCCAAATCATAAATATCCTCAAATGTGTTATTTTAGTATTTTCATGCTTTGATTTTCCTACTAAAATCTCTAGTTCATTAGGAATTCATTTTTGTATATGGTTTTTATAATTCATGTTTGAATCTGTCATCTGAATCTCATATCTTGTTTGTCTTTCAGGAACATTGGACATCCAGAGCTATTTTGCAGTTCCAGAAGTTGTGTGGTTTGAAGCCATTAGTGGGGGTAGTGGATGAATATGTAGATGGAATCCTTAACATTTTTCTGTGTGATACATCCTCACATGAAGACATCTATTTCCATCATGTCTTGAGAACAGAGGGCCATGCTATTGTATGCCAAGAAAATGTCCCTTCTAAGGTGGAGCAGTCTGGATATATTTTGTAATGTATTGTATTTAATCTCAACAGTTTAAGGTATAAGAGAATTTAATACTGAAGGTTATTTGATTTATTCTTCAGCGCTATCTGTGAGATTCCTGCCTTCTTAATGCAGAGCACTTTCTTAATTTTCACATGATCACAAAAAACTACATTTTTTTAAAGGCTTATTATCCTTTAGAATATACTTTTATTTTAAATAATTGATTGAAGATTCTGTCTTACCACCAATTATTTAATTTTCTGAAGTTTTCTTAGAGAAGAGCAACACTCTCTTATTTTGTAATTATTGATAGCAGTGTCTACATTACCATTAATATTGGTGTTGATAATTTTTGTGGCTAGCAAAAACTATCACTATGGAAAAAAATCTGACTATTAAATTTTAGAAGATAATGCATTTCCACAACATTTGAAAATTATGAAGTGCTAACTTTTTCACTTTTTCTCTGAGAACCTAAACTTCCTTCGTATTTTTTTAATCCTAGGGTTTCAGAGACCTCAACCCTTTAACTTTATACACTAAATCCAGTGCAGGGCCAGAGGACATTGTCCTGACAGAACTGGGTTATCCTTCCCAGCAGCACTATTTTAATGAAGATCGAGAGATAAGTCCACAATCAAAAGAGAGAGAATTATATACCCTGGTAAGAGGTTTTTGCAAACATCATCATATTCTTTTTATTATTGTTAATACTTAATGAGTACTTACTATATGCCAAACACTATAAAAGGCACTTTAAATATATTATTTAATACTTATAAAATCCCTGTGATGTAGTGACTATAATTAACCCTATTTTACTGATGACGAAACTGAGGCATTCCTAACCTAGGAAAGTTTGGAAACTATGCAGTAATCTTAAGTTATCTTGTCTGTCATCATTTGCTGGTTTAAACCTTTACTTCAGCCATGCTTTTCCTGTATGATTTCTCTCATACACTGAATTCCACTGCTGCCTTGCTGCAGTTGTGACCTCACCTACACTGACCCAAATGCTGTTCTTCCCTCTACACTCCTTAGATTCTTCTTGAAGTATTCTCATTTCTTACTTTCTCTGTAAACCTTGTGGCAACTCCTACCCACAGTAATAATAATATTATGTATTATTCCATCCCACAGTACCAATAATAAAAAAATAATAACCGACACTTATTGAACTCATACTGCATGGCAGGCACTGTTCTAAGTACTTGCATGTACTAGTTAATTTAATCTTCACAACCACTTTACCAGATTGGTGCTTTAAGATCCCCATTTTAGATATAAGTAAAGTGAAGCACATTAGTAAGTAAGTTAAATGATTTTTCAACAAATGAGCAGATAAATAGACATGTCCTCTGAGTCTCATATTCCTCATGGCAACAAATACTGGGCTAAGAATATAGATTGGGTTCAGTTTGAGAGCCCCAAATTTATTTTTTTGGACACAGCAAAGCTTTTTTCTTTGAATAAAATATGAAAATATTATTTTGTGTAAGTATGTTTTATATATCTGACTTTTTAAATTACAGGGATGATGTTATTTTTTTAGTGGACTTTTACTATTAGGAAAGATAAAAAGGAAAGGCTACTTTGCTGTACACGTGAAACTAACACAACATTGTAAATCAACTATATTTCAATAAAACATTTTTTTAAAAGGCCATTTGACTACTGAGAGATTAACCTCTGAAAAATATGTATGAATGTTTACTGCTGCATGTTTAAAATGATGTCAGCATTTTAGATTTCATTTTAGTTTAAAATTAGTGGACTTCCCTGGTGGCACAGTGGTTAGGAATCCAGCTGCCAGTGCAGGGGACACAGGTTCGAGCCCTGGTCCAGGAAGATCCCACATACCACAGAGCAACTAAGCCCATGCGCCACAACTACTGAGCCTGCACTCTAGAGCCCACGAGCCACAACTACCGAGCCCGTGTGCAACAACTACTGAAGCCCGTGCACCTGGAGCCCATGCTCCACAACGAGAGAAGCCACCGCAATGAGGAGCCCACACACTGCTACGAACGGTAGCCCCCACTCGCCACAACTAGAGAAAGCCCATGCACAGCAGCGAAGACCCAGTGCAGCCAAAAATAAATAAATAAATTTATTTTGAAAATAATAATAATAAAATAAAATTAGTTAAAATTAATTGGGCTTGTTTGGCATGTTTGCCTTTCTGAAACCTGAATTTTTGCTAGTTGTTATTACTTGATTAGAACAGTTATATTTCCTGATTCTTAAATAGTCAGTTGAATTCAACCTTAAAAGTTTTTAGAATATCTTATCATCACTGTGTTGATGTCTTTAAATAATCATAGTTCAGTCCTGAAAATGAAATAAGGCCATTTTTCTGCAAAAAAGATAAGGTCCAAAGCTCCTCTATCCTATCCCAGCCTATATTTTAACATATCAAGACTCCCATATGCTACACACACACACCTACCTCTATACACCGAGTTCCCTGTAATTCCTACTCTTCTTTTAGGCATCCTAACAATTTGTGTTATCTCCTTTATTGTATATTTTCAGACATCCTCCTTCCCCAATGATATTTTGGTCATATCTCTGTGTTGGCTCTACACTGAAGGTTGTGCTGTGATTATCTGATTGTGTGTCTTCATGCTGTATTTTGAGTTCCTTTAGAGCTGGGACCTGTTGCATTCATCTTTATATCCACAGAGCTACCCTGTACACGTTACGTAATATGTACTCCATAAATGTTTTTCGGCCTGAACTAGTTTAGTAGGATGGGAAGACCTAGGGTCATGCATAAAGTTAGAAAATAATAAGGCATATGCATGGACCATAGCAAAAAGTTCCCCTCAGAATTTATAGACAAGTAGATTTTGGAAATAGCATTAGTATAGAAAATAAAATAATTTCTCTTTCATATCTACTAGCGAGATATTAATGATGAAAAGACTTTCAGTCACCTTAAGTCAGTCACCTCAAAGGAGCTGTTAAAGGATTCTGAATTCAGTTCTTTGAAAACCCAAGAGAAGAGCTGTGAAGACGATCCAAAGTGTTCCTTCTCCGAGCTAAAAGATCTGAAGGAAGAAGATGAGGTAGGAGAAGGGAAGATAGTTTTTTTTAATGTAATTAATGTAATATAATTAATTCATAAGTGAAGGGTACTGGAATAACATAGCTCTTTAAACCCTACTGCTCCAGTGCCATCAGAGCTTCTCCCACAGATGAATTACAAATTCTCCAACAGTCACCAAGACCAAAGTTGCAGCAATATAGCCTTGATCACAAAAAAAGAAACGCCATTATTTGACTTTGATGTGTTTTACTATCCCATAGCTCTGGACAGTCTTCAAGAATTATGCAGTGAATGGAAACTAGTATTGAGAAACGGTATTAAGAAAACCCATCAGGAAAAATGTTGACAACTTTTTTGAAGGATATACTTTATTTTTATTTTAATCAAATGTTTATGTATTCACAGCTTTTAAAAAAAACAAATGTTTGCGTACACACAGCTTAGAGTTCCCTATAACCCCTTCCCCTACATTTCCTATTTCACCGAGCAACCATTTTCATCTCTTTTAGCTGCTTTTTCTGGAATTTACCTCGATTTCTTTCATTTAATAGCATGCTTATGTTATTTCCTGATTCTTCAGTTTTAAGTATGTATGCCCTTCTTACTACGAAAGATGAGGGTTTAGTTTTCTTTCATCCCTTTTCCCCCACCACAGACAAAAATATCCTTTCTGTTCCCCCACCATCATCTTACTAATATATCAAACTTTCCATTAGATCACCATTCAGTATTTTATTGCTATGACTGTAAATGCTATTTACAGCCAAGTAGTATGTTACGGCAAGTTTTCCTTTCCTGCATAATTTTTATTTTCTCTGGTGTTAATATTTCTTTCTCTTTAAATCAACATACAGTACACAATTGACTTTGTATTTGGAGTACTGTCCTATCAATACATGTATAGATTTATGTAACCACCCCCACAATCAGGATGCAGAATGCTTCCATCATCTGAAAAAGCTCCCTGGTGCCACCCCTTTATAATTACATCTCCCCAAATCCCTAACCCCCTAGCAACCATTTATGTTTTCTGTCACTGTAGTTTTACCTTTTCAGAACTATCATATAAGTGGAATCATATGGTATGTAACTTCGCAATAGGGGTTTCTTTGATTCAGCATAGTACCTTCATCCAAATTGTTGCATGTGTCAATAGTTCATTTCTTTTGATGATGAATAGTATTTTATTGTATGGATGTACCACAGTTTGTATATCCATTCATGCATTGAAGGACATTTTGGTTATTTCAGGTTTTGGTAATTATGAATAGAGCTTCTATAAATATTTGTGTACAGGTTTTTTTATAAACATAATCAGGAGTAGGATTGCTGGTTTATGTGGTCAAACTGTTTTCCAGACTGGGTATACCATTTTACATTCCCACCAGCAGTGTGTGAGTTCCAGTTGCTCCATATCTTATCAGCACTTGATATTGTCAGTAATTTTTATTTTTAGGCATTCTCGTAGGTGTGTAGCAGTATCACAGTGTGGTTTTACTCTGCATTTCCCTAATGACTATGATGCTGACCATCTTATCAAGTGCTTATTTGCCATCCACATGTATTTCTTGGTGAAATGCCTATTAAAGTCTTTTGTCCATTTTTTGATTGTTTTTTTTCTTTCTTACTGATGGGTTTTTGTTCTGGATATGTTCTGGATAGCCCTTTGTCAGTTTTGCGATTTTCAAATATTTTCTCCCACTTGTAGCTTCATTCTCTTAATGGTGTCTTACATACAGGAAAGGTTTTTAATTTTGAGAAAGTTCAGTTTATCAGATTTTTTTCTTTTATGTACAGTGTTTTCAGTGTCAAGACATCTTGACTTAATTTTACTATAAGGTTTGAGATTTAGGTTAAGTTTCATTTTATTGCATATGGATGTCCAATTGTTCTAGTGCTATTTGTTGAGAAGACTGTGCTTTCTCCATTGAATTGCCTTTGTAGACCTTCCAAAAATCAAATGTCCATATTTGTGTGAGACTATTCCTAGACTTTATTTTGCTCCATTGATCTGTCTGTTCCTTTACCAGTAAGTAGCGTACTGTCTTGATTACTGTAGATTTATACCTCTTAAAATTAGCTAGTATGATTCCTCCTACTTTACTCTTTTTCAAAATTTTTTTTAATATTATGGTTCCTTTTCCTTTCCATTTAAATTTTAGAATCAACATATCTGTATCTGGGATTTTTATTGGAATTGCATTAAATCTGTAGATAAATTTGAGGAGAATTAACATCTTTAATCTGTGAGCACAATATATATATTTATTTAGGTTTTCTTTTATTCCTTCATCAGGGTGTTATAGTTTTTAATATACAGAATATGTTTTGTTATCTTTAGGTATTTAAAGCTAACAAAGATTAAGCTAACTTAGGTAACACTTATCTAATTATTTACTTTGGGAGAAATTATAAATGATATCTTTTTATTTCAGTTTCTATATTTTCATTGTTAGTATGTAGAAATTGATTTTTGTGTTTTAACCTTGTATGGTGTGAACTAGCTAAATTCATTTATTAGTTCTAGGAGGTGTTTTGTAGATTTCTTTGGGATTTTCTACATAGACAATAGTGTTGTCTGCTAATTGGGACAGCTTTATTTTTTCCTTTCCAATCTGTATGTCTTTATCTTCCTTCCTGCCTTATTATTGCACTGGCTAGAATTTCAGACACGATGTTGAACAGGAGTTGTGAGAGAGGATGTCTTTGTTATCCTGATGAAAAGTTTTATCATGCATGCATGGATGTGAATTTTGTTAAATGATTTTTTTGCATATATTGATATCATGTTTTCTCCTTTATTGTATTAATATGGTATATTACATTAATTGATCTTTAAATATTGGATTAAACTGGCTTTCCTGGGATAAACCCCATTTGGTCATGGTGTATTATTCTTTTTATACACCATGGATTCCATTTGCTAATATTTTGTTGAATATTGTTACGTCTATTTCCATGAAGGATATTGGTCTGTAGTTTTCTTGTACTATCTTTGCATGGTTTTAGTACCAGGGTAATGCTGACCTCATAAAATGAGTCTAGAGGCATTTCTTCCTTTTCTGTTTTCTGGAAAAGATAATGTTGAATTAGTTTTATTTCTTTTTTATTTTTTAATTGACATTTTTATTGTGGTAACTAAAAGATTCATGTGCAGCTATAAGGAATAATACAGATAGATCTCATGTAATCTTTACACACTTCCCCCAGTGGTCACATTTTACAAAACTGTAATACAGTGTCACAATCAGGATATTGACATTGATGCAATCCACCAATCTTGTTCAGATTTCTCCAGTTTTACTTGTACTTACGTGTGTGTGTGTGTGTGTGTGTGTGTGTGTGTGTGTGTGTATTTAGTTCTCTACAGTATTAACAGATGCAGGTTCATGTATCCAACAGCACAGTCAAGATACTGATAATTCTATCATCACGAGGGTCCCTGTGTTGCCCCTTTTATATCCACACCCACCTCCCTCCCACCACCCCTCGCCCCACTAATTGGTTCTCCATTTATAAAATTTTGTCATTTAAAAATGCTATGTAAAATCATATAGTATGTAACCCTTTGAAATTGGCTGTTTTCACTCAGTATAATTCAAGTCATTGCATGTATCAATAGTTAGATCTTTTCATTGTTGAGTAGTATTCCATGGCATGTATGTGTCATAGTTTGTTTCATCATTGACCTGTTGAATGACATTTGGGCTATTTCTAGTTTTTAGCTATTACAGATGAAGCTGCTATGAATGTCTGTACACAGGTTGTTGTGTGAACATAAGTTCTCTGGAATAAATGTCCAGGAGCACAATTGTTGAGTTGTATGGTAATTACAAGTTTAGTTCTTCATCAGTGATATTGGCCTGTAATTTTTTTTTTTTGTGGTGTCTTTGCCTGGTTTTGGTATCAGGGTGATGCTGACCTCATAGAATGAATTCAGAAGCATTCCTTCCTCTTCAATTTTTTGGAATAATTTGAGAAGGATAGGTTTTAATTCTTCTTTAAATGTTTGGTAAAATTCACCTGTGAAGCCATCTGGTCCTGGACTTTTATTTGTTGGGAGTTTTTTTAATTACCAAGTCAATTTCATTACTAGTAATAGGTCTGTTGAGATTTTCTATTTCTTCCTGATTCAGTCTTAGAAGATTGCATGTTTCTAGGAATTTATCCATTTCTTCTTGGTTGTCCAATTTGTTGGTGTATAATTGTTCTTAGTAGTCTTGTATGATTGTATTTCTGGGGTATCAGTTGTAACTTCTCCTCTTTCATTTCTGATTCTATTTATTTGGGCCCACTCTTTTTCTTGATGAGTCTGGCTAAAGGTTTATCAATCTTGTTTATCTTTTCAAAGAACCAGCTCTTAGTTTCATTGATCTTTTCTATTGTTGTTTTAGTCTCTCTTTCATTTATTTCTACAATATTTTGATCTTTATTATTTCCTTCCTTCTACTAACTTTGGGTTTTGTTTGTTTCTCTTTTTCTAGTTCCTTTAGATATAAGGTTAGATTGTATATTTGAGATTTTTCTTGTTTCCTTGTTTTCTTGTTTGTAGCTTGTATTGTTATAAACTTCCCTCTTAGAACTGCTTTTGCTGCATCCCATAGATTTTTTAGATCATTGTGTTTCCGTTTTCATTTGTCTCCAGGTATTTTTAAAATTTCCTCTTTGATTTCTTCAGTGACCCATTTTTGTTTAGTAGCATATTGTTTAGCCTCCATGTGTTGGTGTTTTTTTGCAGCTTTTTCTTGTAGTTGACTTCCGTAGTCTCATACCATTGTGGTCAGAAAATGCTTAATATGATGTCAGTCTTCTTAAATTTATTGATACTTGTTTTGTGGCCTAGCATGTGATCCATCCTGCAGAATGTTCCATGTGCACATCCAAAGAATGTGATTTTGCTGCTTTTGGATGGAATATTCTATATATCTCTATTAAGTCCAGTTGGTCTGTGTCATCTAAGGCCAGTGTTTCCTTATTAATTTTTCTATCTGGATGATCTGTCCATTGATGTAAGTGGAGTGTTAAAGTCCCCTACTATTATTGTTTATAATAAAATCCATTATGTTTATTAATATTTGCTTTACGTATTTATGTGCTCCAATGTTGGGTGTGTATATATTTACAATTGTAACATCTTCTTGTTAGATTAATCTCTTTATCATTATGTAATATCCTTTTTTGTCTCTTGTTACAGTCTTTGTTTTAAGTCTATTTTGTCTGATATAAGTATTGCTAACCTAGCTTTCTTTTCATTTCCATTTGCATGGAATATCTTTTTTCCATCCCCTCCCTTTCAGTCTGTGTGTGTCTTTAGATCTGATGTGAGTCTCTTGTAGGCAGCATTTAGATGGGTCTTTTTTTTTTTTTTAAATCCATTCAGCCACTCTGTGTCTTTTGATTGGAGCATTACATTTAAAGCAGTTATTGATAGATATATACTTATTGCCATTTTGTTGATTGGTTCTGGTAGTTCTTTTTGTTCCTTTCTTCTTTTGCTCATTTCCCTTGTGATTTGTTGACTATCTTTAGTGTTATGTTTGGATTCCTTTCTCTTTGTGTATATCTATTATAGAGTTTTGGTTTGGGGTTACCATGAGGTTTATATATAACTAACTCTCCCCCTTTTCCTCCTTCCCTCTCCCTCTCTTTCTCTCTGTATGTGTGTGTGTATATGTATGTATATATACACCCACACACACATATATGTAAAGTTTTCAAAGCATATATATATAGTTATTTTAAGTTGCTGATCTCAAGTTCAAACACAATGTAACAACCCTGCAGTTTTACTCCCTCCCCCTACCTCACATATAGTGTTTTTTGACATCATATTTTACATCTTTTTGTTTTATGTATCTCTTAACTACTTATTGTGGTTATAGATTATTTTACTACTTTTATCTTTTAACCTTCCTATTAGCTTTATAAGTAGTTGATATACTACCTTTACTGTATGTTTGCTTTTACCAATGAGATTTTCCTTTTATAATTTTTATATGTCTAGTTGTGGTCTTTGCTGCTTAGAGAAGTCCCTTTAACATTTCTTGTAAAACTGATGCTGAACTCTTTTGGCTTTTGCTTGTCTTTAAAACTCTTTATCTCTCCTTCAAATCTGAATTACAGCCTTACTGGATAGAGTATTCTTGGTTGTAGACATACATCATGCCACTCCCTTCTGGCCTGCAAAGTTTCTGCTGAGAAGTCAGCTGATAGTATTATGGGAGTTCTCTTATATGTAACTAGTTGCTTTTCTCTCTCTGCTTTTAAGGTTCTCTCTTTATCTTTAATTTCTGTCATTTTAATTATAATGTGTCTTGGTGTGGACCTCTAGGTTCATCTTGTTTGGGGCTCTTTGTGATTCCTGGACCTGGATATCTGTTTCCTTTCCCAAATTAGGGAAGTTTTCAGCTATTTACATCTTCAGGTAAGTTCTCTGCCCCTTTCTCTCTCTTTCTTCTCTTTCCAGGACCCCTGTATAATGTGAATGTTAGCATGCTTGATGTCCCAGAGGTCTCGTATTAAACTATCCTCATTTTAAAAAATTATTTTTTCTGTTCAGTTTGGGTAATTTCCACTACTTTGTCTTCCAGTTTGCTGATATGTTCCTCTGTATCATATAATCTACCGCTGATATTCTAGTGTATTTTTTATTTCCATTATTGTATTCTTTAGCTCTGTTTGGGTCTTCCTTATATTTTATAATTCTTTGTTAAACTTCTCACTGTGTTCATCCATTCTTCTTCTGCATTTGTTGAGCATACTTATGATCATTATCTTAAACTCTTTATTAGGTAAATTGCTTATATCCACTTCACCTAGTTCCTTTCCTAGGGTTTTGTCTTATTCCTTCATGTGGAACATATTCCTCTTTTTCATTTTGCCTAATTCTCTGTGTTTATATCTAAGTATTGGGTTAGTTTGTTCCATATCCTGCTCTTGGAAGGTGGCCTTATATAGGAGACGTCATGTGGGTCCCAGCAGCACACTCCCCTTTGGTCACCAGAGCTATATTCTATGGGGATGCCCCCATGTGGGCTGCATGGGCCCTTCTGTTGTGACTGTGCCCACTACTGTGGGTGCACTGGTAGGCAAGGCTGGCTCTCAGCCTGGTTGGTTGCCAGGCCCTGCTTTATGTGGTGGCTGGGGCCAGGTTCTGTGTCGGCTGGTTCTGTGGTGCCAGTCTGCTGGTGGCGGAGCTGGTTTCCAGCATAGCTGGCTGCATGGTTCTGGGTGTCCCAGGGCTGATTCCAGCCTGAAGGTGGGAAGGGTTAGGTCCAGGCACAACAATCTGAATTTTCATTAGTATGTTTAGTCCATTTACATTTAATAAAATTATCAATATGTTTTGATTTTAGGTCTACCATTTTATTATTTTTCTATTCATTTCCCCAGCTTTTCATTCCTTTGCTCTTCCTTTCTTCTTTTAGTGTTACTGTTTTTTGGTAGTATTCTTTTATTATTTAGCATTCTTCTTTAGTAGCCTATTTTAATTTACTTATTACATTTTCATTGTATATGTATAGTTTTGTACTGATTACTCTAGGAATTACAATATACACCTTTGGCTTTTCACAGTGGACTTAATCAGTATTTACCACTTCAAGTGGAATGTAGGTATCTTACTACCATATAGGTCTTTACCCCTTCCCACCTCCTTTATTTTCTACTATGTATAATAACTATGTATATTGAGAATTTATAATGTTATATTTTTTGCTTTCCATCTTCAAACATTCTGAAAAATTCAAGAGGGGAATAGTCTATTATATTTACCCAGATATCTACTTTTTCTGTTGCTCTTCCTTTATTTCTGATATTCCAAGTTTCCTTCTGGTATCATCTCCTTTCTATTCAAAGAACTCCCTTTAGTGATTCTTTTAGGGCAAGTCTGTAGAAAACAAATTATTTTTGTTTTCTTCATTGAGAATGTATTTATTTCATCTGCATTCTTAAAGGATGCTTTTGCTGGATGTAGAATTCTAGGTTGCCAGTTCTTTTCTTTCAACCCTTTAAAAATTCCATTTCACTTCCTTCTAGCTTTCATGTTTTCTGATACAAGATGTGCCGTGTTTTTTTTTTTTGTTTTGTTTTTTAAATTTTGTAGCTACTTTATTTATTTATTTATTTATTTTTGGCTGTGTTGGGTCTTCGGTTCGTGCGAGGGCTTTCTCTAGTTACGGCAAGTGGGGGCCACTCTTCATGGCGGTGCGGGGACCGCTCTTCATCGCGGTGCGCGGGCCTTTCACTATCGCGGCCCCTCCCGTTGCGGGACACAGGCTCCAAACGCGCAGGCTCAGTAGTTGTGGCTCACGGGCCCAGCCGCTCCGCGGCATGTGGGATCTTCCCAGACCAGGGCTCGAACCCGTGTCCCCTGCATTAGCAGGCAGATTCTCAACCACTGCGCCGCCAGGGAAGCCCTGTGCAGTGTTGAAATTGTTTTTCCACTATAATAATGTGTAATTTTTCTTTGGCTTCATTCAAGATATTTGTTTGTCTTAGTTTTCACCATGTTGATCGCAATCTATGTAGGCATGAATTTCTTTGAGTTTATCCTGTTTGAGTTTTGCTAAGCTTTTCAAATCTGTAGGTCTGTGTCTTCCCAAACCAAATTTGGGAAGTTTTCAGACATATTTCTTCAAATAACTTTTCTGCACTGCATTCTTTTCTTCTTGGACTTTGACGACACAAATGTTAAACCTTTTGGTATTGTCCCATAGGTCCCTGAGGATCTATTTTTGTACGTATGTTTGTTTGTTTTCCCAATTTTTTTCTCAGTTGTTCAGACTGGATAATCAGATTGGATCTATCTTCAAGTTTGTGCATTCTTTACTCTCATCTCTGTCCTGCTATCAAAAAGAGAGTGACAGAGCTCTATATTCAGTATAAAACAACCCTTCATTTAATTCCACTGTTTTTATTATATACTTGCACCGTCCTCAGCTTTACCCTCCAGAAGACCTCTAGTCTTCCAGCAGGAGGAAGAGGTGTAGTTTCCTGGGTTTTTTAAATAGGGGAGGGTACCTGGAGATCTAACTGCTTCTTACACAGACTTTTAACGAGAGCTCTTGTTTTCATTCCCACTTTACACCCTCAATTCCAAAAACTCTGTAGGAGCAATTCCTGAACTTTTGCAGTATTTATGGTATAAATTTGGGTTGACTCTCAGTTTTTCCTGCTCCAAGCTCAGGATTCCACTTTCTCAGGACTGCTTAATAAGTTGTCAGTTGTCTGATTCCCTGTATCCAGAACATAGGTGATGTTTTCTCCTTTTACATTCTCTTTGACCGTAAGTTTATGCCTTAAATTATTTTATTTTGGTGATGTGTCAGGAGAGAGAGAGAGTAATAAATTATGTACTCGAACTGCCATCTTTACCTGGAGTTAGGAAAAATTGTAAACCTAAATTTCAAAATGTATCCATACAGGAACCATAAATTAAAGTTTTATTTGTCACCTGATACATTCTAGGATGAGATTCCCACTGGAATGCCATGCCTGGAGTCAGTAACCATAGGTGATGATATATGGGATGAGAACTGGTTACCTTTGCAGGCTGGAATGGGAGAAGGAAGTGATGCTGCCTCCCACTTATCTACCTCAAGCCTTGGTGGAAAGAAACCATATTCATCATGTAAAGAAATGCCACAGAAGGTTAGATCCTTGGGAAAACATAAAGCAAATCACTACTGCAAAAGGAAATATTAATGTAGTTGTCCAAGCCTCAAAAAAGCTATGCATTCTGCATTTCATAGGGATTAATCAGACAATAATTCAGAAGAATGTATTCCCACCCCCACCCCCCCACCAAAGATGGTAGTGTTAGGGATGGGGGCAGGATGAAGCAGGGGAGAGTAAACCATGGACTTATTGTGGCTATCTATCCTATCAATCATTATGATTTTTGTTTTACCATTGGCACCTAGTCAAAGCCTTAGGATCTAAAAATAAAGTTTTCCCTAATTTAATTTTTATTGCATTGCCTTGTAATATTATGTCTGGATCTGTGCAGTGAGTGTATTTACTAATATTGGGCCCTATATATTTAAATTTTAATCTATTTTCCACCAGCTCTTAGAAAGAAGAAATATCAACACTTAAGTTGCCCCTTGTTATTTGTGCCATTTAAATACTGGGTGATCATGAAAATCATCTAACCATGAAAACAGTATTGAAGAAAATACTACAAAGAGAGTTGTGGGTTTTTTTATGTGATCTGTGTATTCAGAGGAATTCAGTGTATTGGGCATGGACCAATGAAGCAAGGGGGAAAACTCACACTGATATAGAAAGTTAATAAATATCTTTTCTTGTTTAGTATACATTGCCTCTTTGCCTTTACCTTGCCCAAGTTATCCTCCATTTGGATCATATGGCACTATATCTCAGTTTATTTTTGCAATTTTTTTCTCTATAGGATTGTTGTTTTTCTACACCCAAAGATATATGGGATGATTCATGGCAGCCTTCAGGTCTTGTGAGTGAAAAGAAAGTAGAAGTTCAAAACCTAGAAGGACTGGGTGCTCAAGAAAAAAATACTGGCACAACCAGAATTCAAAAGGTAAATGTCTAATGAATGTTATTGTGACAAGTTTTCATGAGGAAGTACTTTCATTTTTAGAAAGTAAAATTCTGGTTAATGATCCCTCTCTTAGCATTTGGCACAATACATATACATAAAAATGTATGTTTATTTAAAAATAAATTTCATTTAACTTACTATAGTTATTCATCTCTCCAGAGAAAAATTCTGAGACTAGAATTAAAAGATTGATTAAGCCTCTACATTAGGGATAGAGAAAACAGGTATTTTCACTTAACCATACATTTTAAGTTCTGTATCTGTCCTATCATCTAGGCCAGTTTTTTTCTTTTTGTTGCTTTGGCAGAAAACACTAACCCTGGAACAAAATCCGTTTGTTTTGTGTTTCTCCATCCTGAAAACAGCAGGACTATTTGTGTGAATCGTGAAATTTGGCTAACGGTCTCTGTACTTTTGTGCATTACATTGAAAATGAAGCACTCAAGTATAGGAGAATTGTTGAAAAGCAGATTTGTGGAAGATGAACCTTCTGAGTGATACATTTTCTACAGAATATGGTTACTTTGCATGAGATCATTGATAAAAGTATGCTGCATTACACAGAACAGTCTGTTCCAGAAATGTAGGTTACTTAAAGCACAGATTTAGCTTTAGGATAAAATAAACTGTTGTATTTTGTTTCTCAGGTAGTTTTTTTTTAAGATATAATAGCTTTATTGAACTATAACTCACATACCATGCAATTCACTTCAAGTATGCAATTCAAATAACTTTTAGTATACACAGACTTGTGCAACCACCCGTATAATCCATTTTAGAACATTTTCATCACCCCTTCAGAAAAAAACCACTATCCCTCTGGTATCTGGGTAATGCTGGCCTTGTAAAATGAGTTTGGGAGTGTTCAGTTTTTTGGAAGACTTTGAGAAGAATTGGTATTAATTATTCTTTAAATGTTTGGTAGAATTTTACCAGTGAAGCCATCTTATCTTGTGTTTTTCTTTGTTGGGAGGTTTTTGATTACTGATTCAATTTCATTACTAGTAATCTGTCTGTTCAGATTTTCTATTTCTTCCGAACTCAGTCTTGCAAGACTGTATGTTTCTAAGCGTTTATCCATTTCTTTCAGGTTATTCAGTTTGTTTGTGTACAGTTGTTTGTAATGGTCTCTTAAAATCCTTTTCAATTCTGTGGCATTAGTTGTAATGTTTTTTCTTTTCTGATATCATTTGAGTCTTTTTTTCTTCATTAGTCTAGCTAAAGGTTTCTCAGTTTTGTTTATATTTTCAATATATAAAACAACTCTTAGTTTCATTGATTTTTTTCTTTTCTCTATTTCATTTATTTCTGCTCTAATTTTTACTATTTCCTTGTGCTAACTTTGGTCTTGGTTTGTTCTTCTTTTCTTAGTTCCTTAAGGTGTAAAATTGAGTTGTTTGAGATCTTTCTTCCTTTTTTAATGTGTTTTTAATGTTTTATTGCTAGAAACATCCCTCTTAATTCTTCCTTTGCTGCATCCCCTAAATTTTGGTATACTGTGTGTTTTCATTTTTGTCTGTCTCAGAATATTTTCTAATTACCTTTGATCTTTTTTGACCCATTGGTTGTTCGGGAGTATGATGTTTAATTTCCCATATTTCTGACTTTAATCTTCCTTTTTGGTGGATATTCTCCATGAGTATTGAATTATAGGTTGGCACTGTTTTCTTTCAGTACTTTGAAGATGTCATTCCTTTATGTTCTGGCTTCTGTTGAATTGCCAGCTGTCAGTTACCATTGCTCCTTTGAAGGTATGTCTTTTTCTCCCCCTCTGGCTTCTTTTAAGATTTTTCTGTCTTTTGCTTTTAGCATTTTGATAATTATATATCTAGATGTGATTTCCTTTGGATTTATTCTGCATATGTATCACTGAGCTTATTAAATCAGCAGATTGATACTGTTCATCAGTTTTAGAAAATTCTGGTCCATTTATCTAATCAAACACTACTTCTGCCTCATTATCTCTCTCCTTTCCTGCTGGCATTTCAGTTCTACATACTTTTTTCAGTTCTACTCACTTTTGGCTGAGTCCCACTTGGGCTCTGTTTTCTTGTTCACTCTCTTTTTTTACTTTTGCAATGCCTCTGTTTGGAGGTTTTATATTGATTCTTCCAGTGCACTAGTCCTGTCTTCTACAGGATCCAGTCTGCTGCTAAACCCACACATTGAGCTCTTAATTTCAAACATATTATTTTCCAGCTCTAGAATGTCCATTTGATTCTTTATTTTATAGATTCCAGTTCTCCATTTAAATTCTCCATATTTTCCTCAATTTTGTCTGTAACTTCCATTTTCTTGAACATTTTAATCATAGTTATTTTAAAGTTTTTCACAGATAATTTCAGTATCTGAATTACCTTTGAGTGTGTTCTTACTGTCTTTTTTCTCTATTTGATCTTGTCATTTGATCCTGTTTTGGGCATTCAGGGGAGGGGAAAGACAGGCGGAGCATACCTCATCGTTCTTTTTAATTGAATGTTGAACATTATGGGTAAAAAATTAGAGAGGCTCTGGATGAGATAGCTTCCTCCAAAGAGGGTTCAGTTGTCTAGTGGCTGGCAGATACCAGCCAGTCACCTTCACACATATTGAAGCTTGGTTTAGGTTTGGTGAGGACTGCTGTATTTCACTTTTGTCCTTACTCCTTGGATGTGGCTCTTACTCCTAAAGCATGATTCTTTGGAGATCTCAGCTGAAAGCCTGAGGAGTTTGTCAAAGCTCCTCCGCCTTCGTGGGGCTCAGACTCCATCCTCTGTCTCCTCAGCTTAATTGAGATATAACATACATACCATACAGTTCACCCATTTAAAGTGTACAATTCAACGGCTTTTAGTATATTCACTAGTTTACTAGCATTTTGTGCTTCCATCACCATAAGAATTTCAGAACATTTTCATTATCTCAAAAAGAAACCCTGCATTCTTCAGCTGTCACCCCCACCCAATCTCCCCAACCCTCTTCCCCCCAGGCAACCACTAATGTTACTTTCTCTATTGATTTACTTATTCTTCAAGACATTTCATATAATTGGAATCAATACAGTGTGTGGCCTTTTGTGTCTGGCTTCTTAGCGTAATGTTCTCAAGGTTCATCATGTTGTATCATGTATCAGTACTTTACTTCTTTTTATGGCTGAATAATCCATTGTATGGATAGACCACGTTTTGTTTATCCATGTATCAGCTGATGGACATTTGAGTTGTTTCTGTTTTTCTGCTATTATGAATAATGCTGCTGTGACATTTGTGTATGTGTTTTTATGTGGACATAGGTTTTCAGTTTTCTTAGGTATATACCTAGGAGTTGAATGGCTGGGTCCTATGGTAACTCTATGTTTAGTGTTTTGAGGAATTGCCAAACTTTTCCAAGCACTTGCACCATTTTACATTCCCACCAGCAATATAAGAGTGTTCCAATTTGTCCACATCTTTGCCAACACTTGATTTTTTTTTTTCACACACACACACTGTATTTTATTTTTACAAGAGATAAATAGACTGACACCAAGCATTGTACATGGATGACCACAACAAAAGCAACAATGATTGCAATTACCAAACATGAAACACACTCATACTATGTCATAATATTGACATTCAGTCCAGTAATCCTCCACTGTAACAGCTCCTTTACTTTGCAGTGAAAATTGATTTGTATATTCTTTGCCTCTGAGTCCTTGTGGGATTTTTTTTTTTAATTCAAACAGAAAGTCACAAAAATTATACTCATCCTCATCAGTTCACTCAGTCCCATGTAATTAATTTTTTTCATCTTGATCTTTTGTTAGCACTTTTATGAGTTCATCAGTTTTTCATTAGAGTTCTGAAAATGCTTATTCATTCAGTTCAGCAGTACAGTCAGTTACCAGAAACCTGTACTTGTCAGAGTCTTTTCCATGAATTTCTTGACGATGAAACCCTTTTATAGGAACATATTTGCAAAAGCATCAGAGTACACCCAGAACTGTCTGTAAATGACAAAAGACTTAAAAATGACCACGGTTAAAGATTTGATGAAAGTTCATAATAATGCAGTTGACAAGAAAATTAGTTATTTCTGAGATATACATTTTAAAGTAATAACTAGGATTATGACTTATAACATTATACCAGAACATATGATTTTTAGAAATTTCATGTAATGTCTGAAACATTTATATTAACATATTTCCATACAAATAACCCAATGAAAGTTTAGTATTAGTTGTTTTGTTTGTTTGTTTTTTTATACTGCAGGTTCTTATTAGTCATCAATTTTATACACATCAGTGTATACATGTCAATCCCAATCGCCCAGTTCAGCACACCACCGTCCCCACCCCACCGCAGTTTTCCCCCCTTGGTGTCCATATGTCTGTTCTCTACATCCGTGTCTCAACTTCTGCCCTGCAAACCGGCTCATCTGTACCATTTTTCTAGGTTCCACATACATGCATTAATATACGATATTTGTTTTTCTCTTTCTGACTTACTTCACTCTGTATGACAGTCTCTAGATCCATCCATGTCTCAACAAATGACTCAATTTCGTTCCTTTTTATGGCTGAGTAATATTCCATTGTATATATGTACCACATCTTCTTTATCCATTCGTCTGTCGATGGGCATTTAGGTTGCTTCCATGACCTGGCTATTGTAAATAGTGCTGCAATGAACATTTGGGTGCATGTGTCTTTTTGAATTACGGTTTTCTCTGGGTATATGCCCAGTAGTGGGATTGCTGGGTCATATGGTAATTCTATTTTTAGTTTTTTAAGGAACCTCCATATTGTTCTCCATAGTGGCTGTATCAATTTACATTCCCACCAACAGTGCAAGAGGGTTCCCTTTTCTCCACACCCTCTCCAGCATTTGTCGTTTGTAGATTTTCTGATGATGCCCATTCTAACTGGTGTGAGGTGATATCTCATTGTAGTTTTGATTTGCATTTCTCTAATAATTCGTGATGTTGAGCATCTTTTCATGTGCTTCGTGGCCGTCTGTATGTCTTCTTTGGAGAAATGTCTATTTAGGTCTTCTGCCCATTTTTGGATTGGGGTGTTTGTTTCTTTAATATTGAGCTGAATGAGCTGTTTATATATTTTGGAGATTAATCCTTTGTCCGTGGATTCATTTGCAAATATTTTCTCCCATTCTGAGGGTTGTCTTTTCGTCTTGTTTATGGTTTCCTTTGCTGTGCAAAAGCTTTGAAGTTTCATTAGGTCCCATTTGTTTATTTTTGTTTTTATTTCCATTACTCTAGGGGGTGGATCAAAAAAGATCTTGCTGTGATTTATGTCAAAGAGGCCAACACTTGTTATTATCTAGTTTAAAAAATTATAGCCATCCTAGTGGGCATGAAGTTGTATGTTATTGTGGTTTTGGGCTGTGCTTTTGATTGCATAAGTTAATGTTTCAGAAATCATGAACATGTTTCTTGAAAATCTGCCACTGACCTCTAGTTACATAAAGGTATATTTTCAGACAACTATGAGGGAGTCAGTAGTTGATAACTATAGAGGGATAAATCTGGTAGAGCAATGCTTCTCAAACTATAATGTTCATACAGATCACCTGAGAATCTTACGAAAGTGCAGATTCTGATTGAGCAGATCTGGTATGGGGACCGAGGTTCTCCATGTCTTACAAGCTTCCAGCTGATGCTGAAGCTGCTTGATGGTGAATCACATTTTGAGCAGCAGCACTCTAAACCACTGTTTAGAGGAAGAGACTCTTACTTTTCAATTGAGTGCTTAAGTTGACCACAGGTACTTGCTTTCAGTACTGGCATTCAAATTTAGAAGGCATTTACCTATGTTCTTTTTTTCCAGTGTGAAAAGCTGTGAGAATGCATTTAAATATGTTTTAACAATTTGTCTTTCTTCAAAATCATATTTATCAGGAAAGAAAAAAAGATACAGCTTTTAAAAAAACTGTTTCTGATTTTGATTGTTGTTAAACTACTGAAAATAGGCAGCAGGGCTTAGTGTAAAGAACGCCTGTCTGGGAGTTCTGTAATCTGTGGCTTAGTCTTTACCACAAGTTTGAACAAGTTGGCTTTTGGGGCCTTAGTTTATCCATCTGCAAGGACTGATTTGGACTAATGATCTTTCCAGCTCTAAAAGTTTGCCATATTAATATTTACTTAATTATTACTGAAGCTTTATTGAAAGAACCTCATTTTCAGTGAGAATAAACTTAAAGGGTAGCTAAAGCACATACATGAAGCTGCATAAATTAAGCAAAAATTTGAATCCAGCTCTTTGCTCTCCTGAAGTAGAATATTGTATGGCAGGGTAGCTATGTGGACTTTTAGAGTTTTCATTTTTGCTGCCAAATAAAGGGGCACGGCCATTTGTATATGACATAATTATATATCAGTCACATCCATGCCAGCCATGTTTGAAAATGTACAAGGTGTTTCGTAATGGAAGAAGAAAGGAATGCAAAAGGAATGCCAGCTGATATTAAATGTCTACTCCACAGCCTAAAGAACACACAAAGCTACATTTTCTGTTTGTATAAATTTTGTTTCCGTTTACACTGGGCAGATCCCAGGCTGTCAGCCACTTAGGTTGGTTCGTCACGGCCTGGTCCTGATGGGGCCCACTTAATCGTCAGTGCCAGTTAGCATCACAGAAGACAAATTCTCTGAGTCACCGTAAACTGTAGCTATTTCAGCAGCGACTCTGTGGTAGGATATAGGATCTATTGATTAAAATTTGGCACTTCATTCACTTTAGCCCAAATCGAGGCTTTGTTTGGGAAGTTCATCTTTTCCTCTCAAACCCTGATTCTTAGTACTCCATTTTGTCACTTCTTCTGAGGAGCCTTCCTTTAAGTCCTTTGTGTTCTCCTAGCATGTTGTTGATGCTGCGGAATGCAGTTAATGCCTTCTTCATGGCCACCTGCAGCACGTGTACTGTTTCCCTAGCTGAGGACTGTGAGCTCCTTAGGGACAGGGACCGTGTTTACTGGGGGGCGGTGTGATGGAGCAGAGAGAACATAGGCTAGCCTGAGTTCATCTCTCTGCCTTGTCGCTTACTGGTTGACATTGGATAACTTGGTAAGCCTCTTGTAAAAAAGCATTATGCTAAGTAAAGGAAGCGGTAATAAAGAAGATGTAACAACACCTAACCTAGAAAAACGTTCTGATGTTTCATTGAAGAAACACATGCCAAGAACCTAGCATTGTGCCTGACAGTGAGTGCTCAGTGAATGTTATTTCTCTCATTTCCTGCCGTTCTTCCTTGGCAGCCCTCAGTACCATGTTTGCTCATAATATGCATTCAATAAATGCTTCTTGAATTAATGGTCACTAAGTTGGAGAAGGACTTGTTTTCCAGAGAGTATCTAGATTTTTTAAAGTGGGGAGTTTTATTTATTAATTATGATATGAAAATATTCTTTTGTATATAAGTAAGGAAACAAAATAGACTTAGTTCTTACTGTTGAACTAACAGTTACTTTTCATGCTTTTGCCCCATTTTCCCTGTTCTGTAGCAACCAGACTTAAAGAGTTCCTCAGATTCTCCCGCGTTGCCCGAATTGGAGGAGCTCTACATCTCTCTTATCCAGTCGCAGCAGTCAGCAGAAGGTGGCCAGTTTGAGCCTAGCAGCATTGAGACTCGGCCAGAGCAAATTCAGCTGTCCACAGCAGCGCTCAACTCAACTCCTGCAGTGGTCGCTTCCCCACAAAAACACTCTGGTTCAGGTAGGTTGACATACAGTTGACAAATGCAATGGTTTGCCATGTTGTTAAAAACCTTCATTTATCTTTTCAGAACATGACTTGAAAAATTGCTGATGTTAGCATTTGTCTGAACTCCTCCAATTGTTCCCTTTCACTTTGCCACTCTTCTTTTTTTTTCTGCAATTTGGGGGGTGGCGGGGTCAGGTTTATGCACGGTAAAATTTGCCAGTTTTTAAGTGTACAATGCTGTGAGTTCTGACCAATGTGTACAGTCTTGTAATAAGCACCACAGTCATGATAATAGAATATTTCCATCAGTCTAAAAGGCTTCCTCATATCTCTTTGCAGTCATTCCCTCCCCTTACTTTCTGGCTTCTGGCATGTTACTTTTCCTTTTCTAGAATTTCATATAAAGGGAGTCATACAGTATGTAGTTTTTATGTCTGATTTCTTTCATTTAGTGTGATTTTTAGAGATTCATTTATGTTGTTGCTGGTGTCTAAAGTTTGTTCCTATTCATTGTTGAGTAGTACCCAGTTGTATGGAAATGCCACAATTTGTTTTTCTGTTCACCAGATGACAGACATCTGGATTGTTTCCAGATTTGGGCCATTATGAATAAAGCTGCTGTTGAGTGTTCACATACAGCTCTTTGTGTAGACATATGTTTTTTATTTCTATTCAGCAAGTACCTTGGAGTGGAATTGCTGGGTCATATGCTAACTGCATGTTTAACTTTTTTTTTTTTTTTTAATAAATCTATTTATTTATTTATTTTTGGCTGCGTTGGGTCTTTGTTGCTGTGCGTGGGCTTTCTCTAGTTGCAGCGAGTGGGGGCTACTCTTTGTTGCAGTGCACGGGCTTCTCATTGCGGTGGCTTCTCTTGTTGCGGAGCATGGTCTGTAAGCGTGTGGGCTTTAGTAGTAGTGGCACACGGGCTCAGTAGTTGTGGCTCTTGAGCTCAGGCTCAGTAGTTGTGGCGCACGGGCTTAGTTACTCCGCGGCACGTGGGATCTTCCTGGACCAGGGATGGAACCTGTGTCCCCTGCATTGGCAGGCGGATTCTTAACCACTGCACCACCAGGGAAGCCCCTGTTTAACTTTTTAAAACTGCCAAAATGTTTTCCAAAGTGGCTGAACCATTTGGTAATTCACACCAGCGATATACATAAGTTCTGATTGCTTCATCTTCTTGGCAACATATTATATCGCCAGTCTTTTAAAATTTTACCATTCTAGTGGGTGTGTGGTGGTATCTTATTGTGGTTTTAATTTACATTTCCCTGTTTGCCAGTGATGTTGGCTACGTTTTCATGTGTTTATGTACCATCTGTATATCTTCTTTAGTGAATTGTGCATTTTTATTGGATTATCTTCTTTTTATTGATTTGTAAAAATTCTTTATTCTAGATGCAAAACCTTTGTCAGATACATCTGTTGCAAATATTTCAGGTATGTGGCTTGCCTTTTCATTTCCTTAACGGCATCCTTGGAAGAGCAAAAGTTTTCCTTTTGATGAAATCAGATTTGTTGATTCTTTTTTTCCTTTATAGTTTGAACTTTTTGTGTCCTATTTAGAAATCTCTCCTAACTCAAGTAACTAAGACTTTCTCTTACATTTTCTTATAAAAGTTCTATAGTTTTAGGTCGTGCATTAGGTCTGTGATCTAGTTTGTTAATTTTTGTGTATGGTGTGATGTAAGGATCAGTGTTTATTTTGATTACATATAAATATTCAGCTGTTTCAGCATGATTTATTGAAAAGACTGTCCTTTCTCCATTAAACTGCCTTGATGTCTTTGTCAAAAGCCAATTAAGTTGTATATGTGAGGGTCTATTTCTGGACTTTCATTCTGTTCTATTATTATTACGTCTGCCTTTATACCACTGTCTTGATTTTTGTGGCTTTATAGTAAGTCTTGAAATCATATAAATTTGTTCTTCTTTTTCAAATTGTTCTGGCTATTCTAGGTCATATTCCATATGAATTTTAGGATTAATTTAATTTCTACTGAAAGCCTGCTAAAAGTTTTATTGGGATTTTTTTTTAATCTCTAGATCAAGTTGGGGAGAAGTGACATGTTAACAATATTGAGTCTTCTGATCTATGAGCATAATACAACCTTTTCTTGTTCAGTGTTTACTATGTTCTTTTCCCATCCAGTATATTTTTCATCTCAGAAGTTCAATTTATAATCTCTAGGGTTTGGTTTGGGTCTTTTTTATATCTTCCATCTTTCCCTTCAGCATACTCATCATTCACTTCTTGAATACTTGAGTGTTCTTTTTTTTTTTAATTTATTATTATTTTATTTATTTATTTATTTTTGGCTGTGTTGGGTCTTCGTTTCTGTGCGAGGGCTTTCTCTAGTTGTGGCAGGCGGGGGCCACTCTTCATCACGGTGCGCGGGCCTCTCACTGTCGCGGCCTCTCTTGTTGCAGAGCACAAGCTCCAGACGTGCAGGCTCAGTAATTGTGGCTCACGGGCCTAGTCGCTCCGCGGCATGTGCGATCTTCCCAGACCAGGGCTCGAACCCGTGTCCCCTGCATTGGCAGGCAGATTCTCAACCACTGCGCCACCAGGGAAGCCCCTTGGAGTGTTCTTATGACAGCTATTTTAATACCCTTGTCTTGTGATTCTAGCATATGTATCATTTCTGCATTCTGTCATCTGTCATTTCTGAATTGTCTTCTACTGTTTGGTTTTTCTCCTAATTACAAGTCATATTTTTCTGCTTCTTTGTATATCTGGTAATTTTTTATTGGATGGCAGATGCTGAATTATATATTGTTGGCTGGATCTCTTTTTCTTCCTTCCTCCCTCCCTCCCTCCCTTCCTTCTTCCTTCTTTCCCTCCCTCCCTGCTGTCTATGTATAATTTATTGGGGGGGTAGGAATGTAATTAAATTACCTGCAGTTGGTTTGATTATTTCTGTGTTTATTTTAGGTTTCATTAGGCTGATTTAGAAAAGCCTTAAGTCTGTTGGCCCTGCTAGGCAGTACCTTTCTGAGGGTATCGATGGGACTTGGTGTCCTATGTGTTAGGATGTCTTTACACCGTAGCTGGTGGGAACACAAACTATTTTGCCCCAGTATAAAATGCCTAGTGATTGTTCTGCCTACTCCTTTCAGGTAGGTTTTCTCCCTGGCCTTGGTGGTCCCCTCACATACGTGAGCCAGATCGCTACCCAGCCTAAGGCTCAAAGCGACCTCTGCAGGTCTCCAGCTTCTTTTCTCTCTGCAGCTGCCTCTTCGCGTGTACTTTTCCCCCACGAATTCCAGACACCTGGCCTCCATGAATTCCAAACTCTGTCTTCTCAGCACAGTGAGACCTCCAGGGTCACTGTGGACCCTCCCTCCCTGTACTGCAGCCTGGGCTTTATTTTGACAGTGAGCTCAGGCACTTGTAGGGCTCACTTTGTTTCCCGTCTCTCAGGGAGCACTGTCCTCTGAGCTTGTTGTTCAGTGTCTGAAGGCTGTTGTTTTATATACTTTGTCCAGTTTTTCAGTTGTTTAAAACAGGAGAGATTATTTTTCAATCCCTGTTTAATTAGCATCATGTCTGGAAGCAGAAGTTTTGCTACTCTTTTAAATTCTTTCATCATGTGTCCCTGCTTTCATGTTTTTATACCTTTTAAAATCTGAGATCATCAGTGACTTCCTGTGAAGCCCCATTATTTCACTAGAACTCACTGTCTCTTTTCCACTCTAGTGGGCATTAATTATAGTCTTGCGGTCAGAGTTTTACTTTTTAGAATACCCTGTAAAATTCTCCTTAATTTAATTTATCATAAGTGTATGGCACATGTACCACATGCTACTGCTGCTAGATGCAAAGATGAATAAGATATTGGATTATGCCTGATTTTTTTCTGAATTTTTGAAATCTGTAATTTTAAGGTCTAGAGCGGTGCTTTTCAGAATGTAGTCAGCATACCAGTACTAGTCTATGAAGGATTTGTGATGATGGACAACACAATAGCACATTGTTTAGCTCCCCTAGATTTTTTTTTTTCCTAAAGGAGGACTTTCTTGAAGGAAGCAGTGTGTTGGCTTAGATGTTGGCAAAACTCCTTCTCTCATTGTAGGCAGGTTCAAACAATTCATAGACCAGCTCCTTCAGTAGCCCTGGTCTAGAGTACACATGTGAGGATGCTAGTATCCACTTGCATGGCTATTAAGAACTCTCAGCATGGAGTTCCCAGCAGTTTATTCCATTGAAAAGATGATTTCTTCTTAGTTAAACTAATTCCCAAGGAATTCTTTTTGTGGCTGATAATTGGCTTTTGGAATTTCTTAGCAAACACAGTCTTGGTCAGTTTTGTTTTTATGCTGGCAGACTTGGAATTGGAACCACTTCCGCAATAGAGAAGGCCCATGGGACACCATTTTGCTCACTGCTGAGAGGAGGAAGTAAGGGAGCTTAAGGATTCTTCCCTGGAATTGGAATTATATCCAATTTATTTTTTTGATGTCCTAGAAAGAGATCTTCCCTTCCTTATTCACAAGTACATATTTTTTCCTCTCTTCTTTGCCCTCATCCTGACAAGATTCATTTTATCTCAGTGCATGATCCCCCATCCTCATCTCCTTTCCATTTTTTGACTGGTTTCTGAGTCTCTTTCTCTCTGATTTGCCATTGGTAATTGGCACCACCTAACCAGAAGATGGTTGTAACACACGTTAGTAAAGGTCTAGAATGGGAGGGTGTGAAAACCTCTTGAAAAGACCTGTGTTTTCTTTCTTTTTCAGTGGAAAGCTCTCCAGAGAGCCTAGAGAATGAAGATTTTTCTAGTAGCCATGCTATTACAGTGTTCAAAGATAAGAGTCAGGGAGCCATGGACCAGCTGTCTTTGATTTTGTCTCCTGAGCACCAGATTTCTCAGAAGCTCTACATTCCTCGAAGCACAGCCACTGCTGCCTTAGGAGCTGCTGCGCGGCTAGCCACATCCAGGAGCCTCCTGCACTGGTACCCCAGTGTGAAAAGGATGGAAGCATGAGAGAGCAGGGAGGATAAAATAAACTAGATGCTTAGGGCATGGTGACCTCCCAGGCCAAAAGAAGAAGGAGGTATTGAGACAAAGTAGTATTTTGATGGTTGATGCTTGTGTCTTTCTGTGTGACTCTTCGTTAGCTTTGTTATGCTAACAGTCCGCTTTGTTGTGTAAGTATTGATGTTTAATGTTAATTTTCATTTTTATGGATGTTTCTTTTTCTGTATGGTTTTGTTCACCTTTGCTCAGTGTAGTAGTTTAAAGGATTTTTTGTGTTTCTATAAATGTTTTTCTTGTATATATCGTGACTGATAAATGTAAACTGAAAAACTAATGTTTTGTGATCCATATGCAATAAGACAAAAATTCTCACATCCCTATCTCCAGAAAAAGGATGTCTGAATTTTAAGGCTGCTTTTTCTCATTTGAAAACTTCTATATCATAGAGAGAATCTAGGGCTCCAATCTTTACCATCATTATTTCTTTGAAATACTAGGATCAGTAAGAAAATCCATACCATGAAGCTTTGGTCATGTGAACCCTTTTACATTTAAAAAAAATTAAGCTGTCTTTCAGCATAGGCAATTTCTTGAAGACTTAACAACAAAATTATAGAGACCGATTGTTGAAACTTAGCTGAGCCATCTCTGTAAGTCATCATAGTTCCCTGGAGCCTTAATGTAACAGTAGTTAAACAGTGGTATTGTTTAAGCATTTATATAACATGATGTTCTCTGAAGTTCAATTTATTATGTGACATTCTGTTTAGCTCATAGTATAAACCATCAGGAGAAAAGACTGAAAGGTGAAATTAAAGAATGTGAGTGATACAAATTTCTTTATGATAAAATACCAGACTTATACCCAAATGTAAAAAATCCAATACAGAAGCATTTCTTAGTGGTAAAATCAGAGAAAGAGGTGTGAATTACTGGCACGCTGCCTATGACTAGGTTCTCACCCTTTAGCCCCTCTTTTAAGGCCTCCTCTTTTGGCATTAAATGGCAGAGCTGGCCCCTAGTTCCTTTCTCTCTTTCTACAATAAGGAATGTCTCCTCTTTCCTTCTCAGTTACTTAATAAGCAAAATGTCCACTGAGGAAGGGAGTGAGATGAGAGTAAATATCAGAGTGCATTTAAATGTAGAGTATTACTGGTTGAAACTTCTTTCTTAGAATGAAGTGATCATGAAACAAAATTTAACCCAAACTATCTCTAACTACTGAGTGTTTTGGTTTAAAAACCTTAGAGAAAACATGTTAAATGCAGTAAAATTTTAAAATCCAGATTTACCTTTAATTCCAATATATCTATAAGAATGGTGGTATACTAATTGACCAAAAAACTGTAGTCTGGAAACATCAGTGATCGTTGACCCAGAAAGAACAGGTTTCCCATTTGGGTTTTTGTGATTTTCCATCAGACATCTTTATTGGAGAAGACAGTTGAAGAGTTATATGGAGGGTCAATGAACAGTTAAATATCACATGACAGTTAAATTTCATATGTGATACTCAACCGTGATATGAACTGGAAAAGCTGTTTTTCATATAAGTTTAGGTAATTATCCACAATTTGTTTCTAAAGAAGAAAATTCATTTTGGATGATGCTTCTTAGAATTCATTCTTTAGAGAAGAAACCCAGAATATTGAGTTACATTCATCACTTCTCCAGATGGACAATCATTGGGTTTCCGGTAGGGTGAATCTGGTAGAAGCAGTATCTACATATTTAGTAGGTCAAACTGTAACCCTCTCTATAACGGCACAAAACTACCAGCAAGAACTCTACCAACACTGGGTAACCTGACAGCAACTAATTTCACACTTTGCCAGTTAGATGGGGATAATGGAATCACTGTGCTAATAAGGCTCTTTCAGAATCCTATCCATTTGCAAATGGCCAGATAGAGAATCATTTAGACAGACCCATGTCAAACTAATGAGTGTCAACACACTTTGACAGAAGCCTATTTAGTAATGAATAGTTAAGATCCTATTTGAATTAGCAGAGTGAAGAATGAACCTTTGGAGGCTCGCACATTTTGACTACTTGACTTTGACTAGGACAGCCAATCTGCCAATATGTTTCCCTACCTTCTCCCAAAAGGTGCGCTTTGTTTGGTAGTTAACTGAAATAGCTCAAAGCATCAAACAAATTTAATAGATCATTTGAAAATGAATAAATAGGTTTCTGTATATGGGCAGGAATAGCAATAAGAAATGCTCAAAAGATCGGGAGATGCTCGTGGTTTAGGGTTAATTATATTTTATTGTCAAAAGATGGGTTGATATCTACTATACTTAGAACAGGTCCCCCCCCCCATATTTTTGGTGTTAAGGATCTATTAGAAGTAGTGACGGTCCCCAAGAAATGTTGACTGGGAAGTGGGGGCCTGAGGTGTGTGTTGAGGGAATGGGGGTGAGAACACACAGGAGAATCCTGGTTGTAAACTCCTTAGGGGTGGCAGAGAGAGTGGCTTTACTATTAGCCACTCAGGTTTTAACTCCAGTGGCTTGTGCCAATACCCCGCTCCCATCCAAAAACACACCATGGGATATCAAAAGAGGGCCATTCCAGCTGAGTGAGCCATGCCTTTTCCCTCTCACTCTCACACATTTGAGATGCCAGTTGTCCATTTCAAGGTATAACTAGGGGATAACTAGAGACTTCTGCCTGCAGTCAGACTATGTCTAACCTAAAGACTTAGAATTGTAGAATTTTGGTGTAGAAGGGACCTCAGATGAGGAAGTTTGAAACCTAGAAAGACTGACTTGCCTATAGTAACACAGCTTAAATTCCCATTTCTGCTGACTCTTAGCTCCTCAGGGCCCTTTCCACAGGAAAATACTGCAACACCATCTTGTGTCATGTAAATGATTTGATGCCAGAAGACACAGTTTGGGCATAAGTCCAAAAGAATGGTGGTTCTGATAGATAGCTGAGCAACCCCTGGTGTTGGTGGGGAGAGGGATTGATTTACAAAGATCTCATATTTTTGAATGTGGATAGATTAAATAACAGTGGGCCAGTTATACAGCTGAAGAATCTGAATCGGGGTGGGGTGGGGGGGCGGGAATCTTCGGGGGTGAGAAACTAAAATCTTACAGAGCAGTCCTTCTGAGGCTTCCTATTAACATTTATACTAGGTAGCAAGGCCTTTCTAACAAACTTTTGGTACCTTTTCAGAATTAAATTCATTTTACTTATGTATACAGTGCCACATTCATAATTTTGCAGGAGCCATCACTAAGACATTTAAAAGATTTCATTTCTGATAGCTCATTCAGATCTTGACATTTTCCAAGATGCCAACCAAGGCGCCTGTCAACTAGATTTGTCCGTGTGCTTTGAACGCAGCCCTGTTCCTAACAGGTGTCATTTGTCTCATTTAGTCAGTCACCAGTTGGCCTAGTAAGTTCTTGGTGTCATTAGCCTTTTGGAACCAGAATACTTTAAACTCTGCCATTCTTAACCACGTAGACAGAAATTGTTTTAACTTCTCAGGCAAGGACTTCTCTAACTTTAGAATTATCATTGTGTGCCACTTTTCACATGAAATTGAGTGTTTGACATACCCCAAAACTGAGTAGAGAATTTATTAATAGCTAAATTTTCTTGGTTATAAGCATAGATTTCAGGAAATGCTTTTATCTTTCTGTTTGGTGTAAACTTTGTTTTATATTTCTGTTAAATTTTTTTGATGTTTTTTAGTTTATGGAAAAATGGTTATATAGGAAACAATGTTTACTTGATTATTGCTTCTTGGTGCAATTTAGATAAATAATTTGATGAGGAAACCAAAATATTACTCTATTTCTGCCTTCTAAATTTATGTTATGGAACTAATGGGAAGTTATTGGGCTCAAAGAATTATGATTAGCCTAATCTTTGGAGTTTGTAACAGCATTTTGTTTGATTTATTTAAATATTTTTGAAGTTGGAATTTGTTTTGTCAAAAATGTCTAGGTGGTTTTTTTATAGTTTTTGTTGTGATAATTCTGCAGGAACGAAAATTTCACTTAAATACGTGACCCAAAGAGCTTAGTTGAGTAAAATACAAAATCTCCTTGTGTAGTTGTGAAAACAAATATTTGACATTCTTCTTGACCAAAATATATGTCTTCATCTTTGGCATGACCTCTTTATTCTTCAAGTACTTTGGCCTTTGTAAACCTTTGCTGTATTGTAAATACTTTTATTCCATGAAATTGGAGATTCATTCACTGGAGCCTTTTCTTAAGTACCCGGCAGCCACATTTCAAAGACTTGTTTTCTTTCTCTCCTTCATAGCAACGGATCAAACCCTTCTAAGCCATCTTCCAGTTTCTTAAATTCTCTTTTGAGACTATTCCACACATGAATTCCAAACCTAGTCCCATCTTGCTGTGACTGTAATTCAGTGCTCTTTCAGTCACTTCCTTGATTTCCTGGTTCCACATTCAGAGTCTGCTGCAGTAGCTCTTCTGCCTTGAGCAGAGTATTTCCAGGTGGTTCTCAACACCATGTAAGTGATGTTTGGTACAAACTCTTCCTTAATCTGTCATTCCACAGGACCACAGGTGGAAACCAAAGACTGAGCTCAGTTCATTTCTTACTACAACAAATGACTCCTTGACAAAAGCCTCCTGTTACTACAGTGTTGTTACTCATATATTCTGATGAAAAATCTCTTCTTATACCATGTATATGACAATACCTGTCAATTAAATAAGACTGTGTATGAACCATTTAGAATACTATTAGGCAAAATATATCCCCACAGGCTGTTCCATATTTCCTCCTCACAATACCTTCCTCCTTAACAGATACTGGTCTTTCCTTTTGCTTAGAAGGATGAAACTTAAGTAGATATACATGATATGGGCCAGAGCCACAAGTTTATCCTTTCTTTTCTGAATTTTAAAAGTAATAACATTCCTTTACTCATCTGGAGTGGGGCAGAGGCCTGTCAAATTCTACCTCCTAAATGTCTCATTAGTCCACCTATTTCTCTGTAGAGCTGCTGCCACCACCTTAATTGAACTGAGAGGAGAGGGGTAGAACATTTGGCTATAAATAAGTGATAACATCCTTCTTACATCTCACATTTTAGGCAGTGGAACAACTGTTTATGATCAGGTAGACTCTGTTTTTCAACAACTTTTTCTGCAGTTGATGCAGATTTATCTTTGCTAAACTGTTTGGATTCAGAAATATAACTCCACCAAAACTTTTTGGTCTTTATTTGGTTTCTACATGGAATTGACCCAACAGTTGACTTTACCCAGATTGATGAGGCTCAGCAAAGTTGCCTCAAAACTTGTGTTAAGGGAAAAATGGTGAGTTTTACAATAAAAGCCAAATCAGTTCTAGCAAACATCATGTAATTATCAATAAACCCGCATTCTGTACTGGCTTTGCTTAGAATCTTTTCAGATTTACAAAGTCATTCAACTTATTGTGGAAGTTAGTTTTTGATATAAATTCTAGAGTTCCGCAGAATTTTTATCAAGTCTCTTGGCCAAGTTGAATGAAATTAACGCTCACTGATGCTACCTTGTTCTTGTACCAGATCATAAGCATAGAATACTCTTGAGACATAGTCTTATTAAAGACCATTTGCTTGGACTTCCCTGGTGGTACAGTGGTTAAGAATCCGCCTGCCAATGCAGGGGACACGGGTTCGATCCCTGGCTTGGGAAGATCCCACATGCCATGGAGCAGCTAAGCCCGTGCGCCACAGCTACTGAGCCTGCACTCTACAGCCCGTGCTCCGCAACAAGAGAAGCTATCGCAATGAGAATCCCTGCACCACAACGAAGAGTAGACCCCACTTGCTGCAACTAGAGAAAGCCTGTGCGCAGCAGTGAAGACCCAACATAGCCAAAAAATTTTTAAAACTTTTTAAAAAATATTCCCTGTCATTACCAAGAATGTGATTGTGGCACATGAGAAGATTTACATTAAAAAAAAAAAAAAGACCATTTGCTTGAACAACTTGGCAGAATCATCTGTTTGACGTGAATGTAATGTTTAAGAATTTCCAAGTTCTATATGCTATGCATCTGTGATCCCTAACCATTTATGGGGTCATTAACTTTATTTTAAATAAATGTCAAACACTGAGGACTGTCTCCCCAGAAAGTGCCTGTTCGTACAAAATTGTTCCCTATTTTTTAGGAGTCTGTGACTCAAACCCACCCTACACATTCGTGAACAGGAAAATTACCCTCCTCCCTGCCCCCCCACTTCCACCCCTGGTGTCCCTGCCACCATCCCCTAGTTGCCTCAGATATAAACCTAGGAGTAGAATCATTCTTGACTGCTCCCTGCCCTTCGTCCCACATCCAGCCCGTCATAAAGGGCTGTCAAATTCTACCCCTAAATATCTCACCAGTCCTATTTCTCTGTGAAGCTACTGCCACCACCTTAGGCCAAGCCACCTTCATGTCTTTTCTGGCAGGTGGTAGATGTTCAGTACATTTTATTGAGTGAATAAGTAAACAGGACAGAGAATAAGATATAATTAAGATCAACTGAAATCTTGATCTCTTTTCTACAAGGTTATGTTCTGAATATCTATTAAACAGAAGGCTTTACTGGGAAGAGTCTAATCAAATACGAGCAAACAGCCCATTTAAACTTTGCTTTTCGAATTGAATAAGGAGCACATCCTTCAGATGAGACAACTGAGTAGTAGAAGGACCAGAGATATTTTGTCCAGGTCACTCTTCTGCACAAACCGTATTTGGTTATTTTCCTGGTTTGGCTTGCGAAAGAAAGTGCCAAAATAAAAAAATTTTTTTTTAAGTTCAACATTTGCAGCTTCTCAGCAACCAGCCTCTTAGCCGTCTCTCAGAAAAATTTGATTTACCAAATTGGCTCCTTTTAGTTTATCGTTCTTTATTCTTGGAGCCTCACCTCTGACTTCCCATCTTATTTTCCAGAAAATTCTTTCATCACTACAGACTCCAGTTCAGTATTCAAGCAAAAGAAATTGATTTAAAAGTGTTCTTTAGGGTTAATATATTAATTTGGACATAAACTGCTTTTGTGGACTTTCTGGTGGCCTCTCAGTTGGGGCTAAATTGAGTTGTGTAATGAGGGGGGGGGGGCAGGCTTGTGACAGCGCTATGTATGGTGCCAAATAATGGCCTCCAGGGGCAAAAGCAAAATGAAAGACACCAGAGAATCTACTCTTCTTACCCAGAACCTCCTTTTTAGTTTTTGGTGACTTTTATGCCATTAATACTTTTTAAGAATATATTGACTTGGAAGATTCGTATTGTGAGGTTTTCCTGTTTTGAATTCAGTGTAGTGATTTGCAACTAAAGAAACGAGCAGGGAAACTGCCACCAGCTTTAAACTTGTTAGATGGCAAAGGTTAAATTAAAGATTCACACTGAAATATAAAATGCTCGTGACTGACCGTTACCGACATTACAGAGCCCACAGGAAGGGCAGCAGTTTGCCATCCTGGCCCTGTGTTTTAATCACCTGGAGGAGTTTTCAAAAACGTCCCCAGCTTGGACCACATCATCCTCCAAAGGTTCTGGTTTTATTGGTCCCAGGTGTTCCAATGAGCAGAAAGGGCCGAGAACTACTGTGCAGGAGGATAATCCCAACTCCAGGAAAAACTACACACCGTGCCCTGACCTTTCTCACCATAAGCTTTAAAGTTTAAAGTGATGGTTCTTCAGGGAGGGGTTAGAGGAGGTTGCTGTCCAACTTTTTCAAACTACTCCTGCTGCCCGGTCCTGCCTGCCCATCTCCTCGTCCTTTGCCTCATCTGACAGAGCCCACCATCCCCACCCCCCACTTTCCCTCCCATGCACAGGTACGTGAGCCACTGTGACAGACTGGAGGGTTTTATCCCTTGGAAACACTGGCCTGGGAATGAGGAGTTGAGAACTATTGTGTTAGAAAATGATTTTTATTTTAAATAAATAGGGTGCTGATTGACTACTGCAACTGAATTTTAAATTTTAATTGTAGTAAGAACACTTAACAGGAGGTCTACCCCCTAAACAGATTTTTCAAGTGGACAATACCACATTGTTAACTATAGGCATCATGTTGTACAGCAGATCCCTAGAACTTAGCTGTGTTACTGAGGTTTTAACCCCGTGGATTAGCAACTCCCCATGTCCCCCAAAATGATCTTACTTTGGTCATCTGATATCTAAATCCCAGGTTCTTTGATCTCGCATGGTGGCCTTTTCCCACTAAATATTGTAAAGATTTAATGTGGGACACGGCCCCCAGATGCCATCTTGGATGCAGTGTCCTTCACCCAACTTCTGCACACACCCGCCTGAGCTGAGGTGCTGGCAGCAGCCACTCCGCACTAGGAACTCCGGTCGGAAGAGCCAGGTGCAAGGCCTCTGCACGTAGCCCCCTGTGAGCAAGTGAAACCCGACTAAGCACAAAGGGAAAAAAAAAAAGCCATCTCAGAGCTGTGACTATTTTCAAGGCTACTGTTTTTCTCTGTGGAACACTGCCTTTGGAGCAAAACAAGGAAGAAGCAGGTGATTCTAATGTGCAGCGCAGAAGGACGGCCACTGCAGGCCAGCTTCTCCAACTCTGAAGGCACTCCAGCCATGTGGCTGACAGGGTCTTGGTGTTCCAGCCGGGTGTCAGGCCTGAGCCTCTGAGGTGGGAGAGCCGAGTTCAGGACATTAGACCACCAGAGACCTCCTGGCCTCACATAATATCAGTCGGCGAAGGCTCTCTCAGAGATCTCCGTCTCAACGCTAAGACTGAACTCCACTCAATGACCAGCAAGCTACAGTGCTGGACACCCCATGACAAACAAATAGCAAGACAGGAACACAACCCCACCCATTAGCAGAGAGGCTGCCTAAAATCATAATAAGGTCACAGACACCCCAAAACACACCACCAGATGCGGTCCTGACCACCAGAAAGACAAGATCCAGCCTCATGCACCAGAACACAGGCACCAGTCCCCTCCACCAGGAAGCCTACACAACCCACTGAACCAACGTTACCCGCTGGGGGCAGACACCAAAAACAATGGGAACTACGAACCTGCAGCCTGCGAAAAGGAGACCCCAAACACAGTAAGTTAAGCAAAATGAGAAGACAAAGAAATGTGCAGCAGATGAAGGAGCAAGGTAAAAACCCACCCGACCAAACAAATGAAGAGGAAATAGGCAGTCTACCTGAAAAAGAATTCAGAGTAATGATAGTAAAAATGATCCAAAATCTTGGAAATACAATGGAGAAAATACAAGAAACATTTAACAAGGACCTTGAAGAACTAAAGAGCAAACAATCAATGATGAACAACACAATAAATGAAAATAAAAACTCTCTAGAAGGAATCAATAGCAGAATAACTGAGGCAGAAGAACGTATAAGTGACCTGGAAGATAAAATAGTGGAAATAACTACCACAGAGCAGGATAAAAAAAAAGAATGAAAAGAATTGAGGACAGTCTCAGAGACCTCTGGGACAACATAAAACTTACCAACATTCGAATTATAGGGGTCCCAGAAGAAGAAGAGAAAAAGAAAGGGACTGAGAAAATATTTCAAGAGATTATATGGGAAAATCTCTTAATATGGGAAAGGAAAACTTCCTTAATATGGGAAAGGAAGTAGTCAATCAAGTCCAGGAAGCGCAGAGAGTCCCATACAGGATAAATCCAAGGAGAAACACGCCAAGATACATATTAATCAAACTATCAAAAATTAAATACAAAGAAAAAATTTTAAAAGCAGCAAGGGAAAAGCAGCAAATAACATACAAGGGAATCACCATAAGGTTAACAGCTGATCTTTCAGCAGAAACTCTGCAAGCCAGAAGGGAGTGGCAGGACATATATAAAGTGATGAAAGGGAAAAACCTGCAACCAAGATTACTCTACCCAGCAAGGATCTCATTCAGATTCAACAGAGAAATTAAAACCTTTACAGACAAGCAAAAGTTAAGAAAATTCAGCACCACCAAGCCAGCTTTACAACAAATCCTAAAGGAACTTCTCTAGGCAGGAAACAAAAGAGAAGGAAAAGACCTACAATAAAAAACCCAAAACAATTAAGAAAATGGTAATAGGAACACACATATCAATAACTACCTTAAATGTAAATGGATTAAATGCTCCAACCAAAAGACATAGACTGGCTGAATGGATACAAAAACAAGACCCATATATATGCTGTCTACAAGAGACCCACTTCAGACCTAGGGATGCATACAGACTGAAAGTGAGGGGATGGAAAATGATATTCCATGCAAATGGAAATCAAAAGAAAGCTGGAGTAGCAATTCTCATATCAGACTTTAAAATAAAGACTATTACAGGAGACAAAGAAGGACACTATATAATGATCAAGGGATCGATCCAAGAAGAAGGTATAACAATTGTAAATATTTATGCACCCAACATAGGAGCACCTCAATACATAAGGCAAATACTAACAGCCATAAAAGGGGAAATCGACAGGAACACAATCATAGTAGGGGACGTAACACCCCACTTTCACCAATGGACAGATCATCCAAAATGAAAATAAATAAGGAAACACGAGCTTTAAATGATACATTAAACAAGATGGACTTAATTGATATTTATAGGACATTCCACCCAAAAACAACAGAATACACATTTTTCTCAAGTGCTCATGGAACATTCTCCAGGATAGATCATATCTTGGGTCACAAATCAAGCCTTGGTAAATTTAAGAAAATTGAAATCATATCAAGTATCTTTTCTGACCACAACGCTATGAGACTAGATATCAATTACAGGAAAAGATCTGTAAAAAATACAAACACATGGAGGCTACACAATACACTACTTAATAACGAAGTGATCACTGAAGAAATCAAAGGGGAAATCAAAAAGTACCTAGAAACAAATGACAATGGAGACACAATGACCCAAAACCTATGGGATGCAGCAAAAGCAGTTCTAAGAGGGAAGTTTATAGCAATACAAGCCTACCTCAAGAAACAGGAAACATCTCGAATGAACGACCTAACCTTGCACCTAAAGCAATTAGAGAAAGAAGAACAAAAAACCCCCAAAGTTAGCAGAAGGAAAGAAATCATAAAGATCAGATCAGAAATAAATGAAAAAGAAATGAAGGAAACAATAGCGAAGATCAGTAAAACTAAAAGCTGGTTCTTTGAGAAGATAAACAAAATTGATACACCATTAGCCAGACTCATCAAGAGAAAAAGGGAGAAGACTCAAATCAACAGAATTAGAAATGAAAAAGGAGAAGTAACAACTGACACTGCAGATACAAAGGATCATGAGAGATTACTACAAGCAACTATATGCCAATAAAATGGACAACCTGGAAGAAATGGACAATTTCTTAGAAAAGTACAACCTTCTGAGGCTGAACCAGGAAGAAATAGAAGATATAAACAGACCAATCAGAAGCACTGAAATTGAAACTGTGATTAAAAATCTTCCAACAAACAAAAGCCAAGGACCAGATGGATTTACAGGTGAATTCTATCAAACATTTAGAGAAGAGCTAACACATATCCTTCTCAAACTCTTCCAAAATGTAGCAGAGGGAGGAACACTCCCAAACTCCTTCTACAAGGCCACCATCACCCTAATACCAAAACCAGACAAAGATGTTACAAAAAAAGAGAAAACTACAGGCCAATATCACTGATGAACATAGATGCAAAAATCCTCAACAAAATACTAGCAAACAGAATCCAACAGCACATTAAAAGGATCATACACCATGATCAAGTGGGGTTTATCCCAGGAATGCAAGGATTCTTCAATGTATGCAAATCAATCAATGTGATACACCATATTAACAAATTGAAGGAGAAAAACCATATGATCATCTCAATAGATGCACAAAAAGCTTTTGACAAAATTCAACACCCATTTATGATAAAAACTCTCCAGAAAGTAGGCATAGAGGGAACTTACCTCAACATAATAAAGGCCATATATGACAAACCCACAGCCAACATCATCTTCAATGGTGAAAAACTGAAACCATTTCCACTAAGATCAGGAACAAGACAAGGTTGCCCACTCTCATCACTATTATTCAACATAGTTTTGGAAGTTTTAGCCACAGCAATCAGAGAAGAAAAAGAAATAAAAGGAATCCAAATTGGAAGAGAAGTAAAACTGTCACTGTTTACAGATGACATGATACTATACATAGAGAGTCCTAAAGATGCCACCAGAAAACTACTAGAACTAATCAATGAATTTGGTAAAGTAGCAGGATACAAAATTAATGCACAGAAATCTCTTGCATTCCTATACACTAATGACGAAAAATCTGAAAGAGAAATTAAGGAAGCACTCCCATTTACCACTGCAACAAAAAGAATAAAATACCTAGGAATAAACCTACCTAAGGAGACAAAAGACCTGTATGCAGAAAACTATAAGACACTGATGAAAGAAATTAAAGATGATACAAACAGAGGGAGAGATATACCATGTTCTTGGATTGGAAGAATCAACATTGTGAAAATGACTATACTACCCAAAGCAATCTACAGATTCAGTGCAATCTCTATCAAACTACCAATGACATTTTTCACAGAACTAGAACAAAAAATTTCACAGTTTGTATGGAAACACAAAAGACCCCGAATAGCCAAAGCAATCTTGAGAACGAAAAATGGAGCTGGAGGAATCAGGCTCCCTGACTTCAGACTATACTACAAAGCTACAGTAATCAAGACAGTATGGTACTGGCACAAAAACAGAAATATAGATCAATGGAACAGGATAGAAAGCCCAGAGATAAACCCACGCACATATGGTCAACTTATCTTTGATAAAGGAGGCAAGAATATACAGCGGAGAAAAGACAGCCTCTTCAGTAAGCGGTGCTGGGAATACTGGACAGCTACATGTAAAAGAATGAAATTAGAACACTTCCTAACACCATACACAAAAATAAACTCAAAATGATTAAAGACCTAAATGTAAGGCCAGACACTATAAAACTCTCAGAGGAAAACATAGGCAGACACTCTATATCATAAATCACAGCAAGATCGTTTTTGACCCACCTCCTATGGGTGAAAGAAATGGAAATAAAAACAAAAATAAACAAATGGGACCTAATGAAACTTAAAAGCTTTTGCACAACAAAGGAAACTATAAGCAAGATGAAAAGACAACCCTCAGAATGGGAGAAAATATTTGCAAATGAAGTGACAAAGGATTAATCTCCAAAATATACAAGCAGCTCATGCAGCTCAATATCAAAAAAACAAACAACCCAAACCAAAAGGGGGCAGACGACCTAAATAGACATTTCTCCGAAGAAGATATACAGATTGCCAGCAAACACATGAAAGGATGCTCAACATCACTAATCATTAGAGAAATGCAAATCAAAACTACAATGAGGTATCACCTCACACCAGTCAGAATGGCCATCATCAAAAAATCTACAAACAGTAAATGCTGGAGAGGGTGTGGAGAAGAGGGAACCCTCTTGCACTGTTGGTGGGAATGTAAATTGATACAGCCACTATGGAGAACAGTATGGAGGTTCCTTAAAAAACTAAAACTAGAACTACCGTATGACCCAGCAATCCCACTACTGGGCATATACCCTGAGAAAACCATAATTCAAAAAGACACATTTATAAGTAATAATCCTAGTTATTACTTTAAAATGTATATCTCAGAAATAACTAATTTTCTTGTCAACTGCATTATTATGAACTTTCATCAAATCTTTAACCGTGGTCATTTTTAAGTCTTTTGTCATTTACAGACAGTTCTGGGTGTACTCTGATGATTTTGCAAATATGTTCCTATAAAAGGGTATCATCTTCAAGAAATTCATGGAAAAGACTCTGACAAGTATAGGTTTCTGGTAACTGACTGTACTGCTGAACTGAATGAATAAGCATTTTCAGAACTCTAATGAAAAACTGATGAACTCATAAAAGTGCTAACAAAAGATCAAGATGAAAAAAAAATTAATTACATGGGACTGAGTGAACTGATGAGGATGAGTATAATTTTTGTGACTTTCTGTCTGAATTTAAAAAAAAAAAAAAAATCCCACAAGGACTCAGAGGCAAAGAATATACAAATCAATTTTCACTGCAAAGTAAAGGAGCTGTTACAGTGGAGGATTACTGGACTGAATGTCAATATTATGACATAGTATGAGTGTGTTTCATGTTTGGTAATTGCAATCGTTGCTTTTGTTGTGGTCATCCATGTACAATGCTTGGTGTCAGTCTATTTATGTCTTGTAAAAATAAAATACAGTGTGTGTGTGTGTGAATAAAAAAAAAAAAAAAAAAGACACATGCACCCCAATGTTCATTGCAGCACTACTTACAATAGCCAGGACATGGAAGCAACCTAAGTGTCCATCGACAGATGAATGGATAAAGAAGATGTGGCACATATATACAACGGAATATTACTCAGCCATAAAAAGAAACGAAATTGAGTTATCTGTAGTGAGGTGGATGGACCTAGAGTCTGTCATACAGAGTGAAGTAAGTCAGTAAGAGAAAAACAAATACCATATGCTAACACATACATATGGAATCTAAAAAAAAAAAAAGGGTCTGAAGAACCTAGGAGCAGGACAGGAATAAAGACGCAGATGTAGAGAATGCACTTGGGGACACGGAGAGGGGGAAGGATAAGCTGAGACGAAGTGAGAGAGTGGCATGGACATGTATACACTACCAAATGTAGAATAGATAGCTAGTGGGAATCAGCTGCATCGCACAGGGAGAGCAGCTTGGTGCTTTGTGACCACCTAGAGGAGTGGGATAGGGAGGGTGGGAGGGAGACGCAAGAGGGAGGGGATATGGGGATATATGTATAAGTAGAGCTGATTCACTTTGTTATACAGCAGCAACTAACACAACAATGTAAAGCAATTATACTCCAGTAAAGATGTTAAAAAAAAAGATTAATGTGGGTGGTGTTATATGCTTGAGTTGTGGTGGCTTTTCTCCCCTCTCTCAAAAAGGACCAAGTGTTACGGCAACATGACAAGTGTGGGAAGGACATGACCAACCGTGAAGTCAGCAGTAACTCTTTTCTTTTATTCTTTGTTAACCAGTTGATTCAACAAGATAAACAGGTGCAACTGGAAACTTGATATGAAGCGCTAAGGAAATTGAATTTCCTGCTGTCTTTGGAAGGAATCTGTAGGAGTGTTGGGGTGGTCTGGTGTCACAAAGGGCGTTAGCTGAGGGTTTGTTGATGATACTTCCTGGGCTTTTCTTCAAGACCAGACACAGCTGAGCTTTGAGGAGCAGCTGCTAAAACGGGACAGACAGCAAGAGTGAAAGTAGTGTGTGGAAACCTCGTGGGAGTTTTAACTTGGGGATTATAAACCCAGACTTTCTCTACCTGAATTACCTCTCAGAGTACATTTGGTGGAAGGAATATTTCAACAAAGGTGCATTTTATAAAATCTGTTGTGTTCTAAATTAATTGAAGTACGTGGTTCTTCCGAGATTGGGTTTTGCTGTCTCCTCACTGCTAGGTGGCGCTCTAGGACAGAAATTCCGTTGCCAAGCCTGGTGCTAAAAATCTTTTCCTTGAAATACTTTGTTTCACAGCACTGTAGAGTTTCAGTGGTGGAAATGGATGGATCCTGGAGCTCACTTCATCCAACCTCTCTTTTTACTTGAAAAAAACAAATAAAGTGACATAAGTGACTTCTTTGGGAAGTAAGGGTCTTGGAGTAATTCTCATAGGATGCTCTTACCACGCTTTAAAATTTCTTCTAATTTGACCCTACAAGAAGCCGCCACAGAGCTCTCTCTTTACAGAACTTAGACTTTAACACTGTATGTCCATCTTTATTACGTGAAGGTGGAGGGGAAACACCAATATAACCATATTTGGAAGCTACAACTACTAATGCTACCTTGCTCCATTGAAAAAGTTCTAAGGAAAAAAAAAAGTCACCTTTCCATCTTTATTTTGGACTTTCCAAGCAGATATGTTTTTACCCTCTTTTATAAATTTCTGTTGTAAAAAAAATGCAAAATCCTTACAATTTAAGCACATTTTGAGTCTTTAAAAGGATTTTCTTATCCCAGGGCATTAAATTGTGTGTGTTTGTGTTTTCATGGGGGAAGGTCCGTGGCTTCCTTGGATCTTCAAGAATGATTAAGAATGCCTTCAGGAATCTTGCAGCCTGTGTTAAAAGACTATAGAGGAGATGGAAATCAACTGTCAACCCTTGTGACTTCACTGTCTGGTGAAGACAAGCAACTTCTATGGTGCAGAGAATGGGTTTGACTCACAACAAGATCTTGAATCAGTTCTAATAACCGTCACTTCATAGGGCTGTACACATCACAAAGCAGCAGAGATAGCCGCCATCAAAAGCTAATGAGTTTGGGTCACATTAGCACAAGGATCGTATATAAGTTCAGCACCCTGTTCACCTCTGGGCAACACCACATTTACAGAAGAGGTAGACCATCATTCCCAAGAGTATTGCTTGAATAATAAGAGCTTTATCAAGTTTATGTAAGGTACCACAAGCCGCTTGTTACAGATTATCTGCTTTATACAGATTATCTCATTTAATCCTTTCAGCACCACTATGGAGTAGGTACTATTACTCCTGTTTTACAGATAAGAAAATTGAGGCACAGAAAAGTTAAGTATCTTGCCCACACTAACAGAAATTAATATTGTGTCATAAGAATGTTAATATTAACTTACTAAGTACTTATTATATGCTATACCTTCTACATATTTTATTTAATTTTCACAGCATCCCTATTACTATTCCTGTTTTACAAGAGGAGAAACTTGAGGCTCAGAAAATTAATTTACCCAAAGTCACATCTAGTAAGTGGCAGGAACTAAATGTCTGACTCCTCCAAAGAGTTGTCTACGTTGTCTCACACCATGCTTCTTCTATTCCCTCTTAAACCCCCTCCACTTCCACCCACACCACTGTATCAAAAGTGCTCCTGTAGAGGTCACCGGTAGCCTCCACATTGCTGATTCTAAGAGTCAGCCCTCAGTCCTCATCTTGCCTGACCCATCGGTAGCATTTGATGCCCTTTCTCTCCTTCAGGATGCCACATTCTCTAGGGTTCCCTCCTACTTGTTGGTTAATGCTTGGCATCTCCTTTCCTGGCTCCTCCTATTTCCCCCTGACCTCTTAATGCTGGAGGACACCAGCCTTCACTTTCTTGGTGAGTTCCTCCAGTCCCATGGCTTTTGATTATCATCTGTATGTTCCCACATATTTATCTCCAGCCCAGACCTCTCTCCTGAACTATATACTCAAATGCCCGCTTGACCTCTACACTCAGATACCCAAACAACATCTGAAACTTAGCAGGTCCAAAATGGAACTCATGGTCTTTGCCCTGTCTGCAACCAAAACCACGCCTTGTACAGAATCTTCTGTAACCCACGTGATTGCAACTCCCTCCATCTAACTACGCAGGCCAAAACCTTGGGAGTTATCACCAACTCTCCTCTTTCTCTCACATCCTGCACCCAATCAGCGGAGGAGTCCTACTGGCTTTACCTTCAAAATGTATCCAGCATCCGACCCCTTCCCCACCACGCCTACTCCTGCCACCTGGTCTGAATCATGGTGTGTAGCCCGGGTTACTTCAGCAGCCTCATCTGGCTTCCCTATGGCCTACGTTGCTCTTTCACTCTGTTCTCCACAAAGAAGTCAGAGAGAAACTTCCAAACCACAAGTTGGAAGGAATCTCTCCTCTGCTTGAGACCCTCCAAGGACTCCGAGTTCTACTCAGAGTCTTTACCGTGGCCCTCAGTGGCATTGCCAGATAAAATGCAGGATGCCCAGTTAAACTTGGATCTCAGATAAGCAGCAAATAATTTTTTAGTGTAAGTATGTCTCATGCAATATTTGGGACATAGTTATACTTAAAAATATTCACTGTTTATCTGAAATTCAAATGTAACTGGAATTCATATTTTTATTTGCTCACTCTGCCAACCCTACCCGCAAGGCCCTAGCTGACGTGTGCCCCCCATTACCTTCTGCCCTCATCCCCACAACCTCCCCCTTGCTCACTCCATTCCTCCCACACTGACCTTGCTTTCCTTGAGTAAAACAGACAGCTCCCACCATTGGCTTTGCCTTGGCTCTTCTCCCTCTAGTATCTGCATCTTCTCAAAGAGGTCATTTTGAAAATTACTACTTGACCCCGCACTCCCAATGCCTCCTACCCTGCCCTACTTTCTTCCACAGCACCTAACATCTAACATAGGATGTAACTTCTTATTGTGTATTGTCTGTCTCCAGCAACCAGAATATGAACTCCACAAGCAGGTATGTTTACCTATTTTGTTCACTATTACGTCCCAAGGGGCTAAAACAATAGCACATAGGTACCTGATAAATATTTGTTGAATGAATGAATGATTTCGAAAGACTACACTCCTTACCGTTGCGTTATATCCCCTCTGTTTCAACTTGTCTTATGAAAAATATTTGAAGAACTGGAGAGTGTGTGGTTTGGAGAGGAGGTTATTGGCTGAGGTGGGGATTGCACGTACATCCCAGCTGTGATGGTCCTTCCATCCTGGGACATTCTGGGTCAAGGCACGGGGACTGTCCATGTCTCTCTGCCCAGGCAATCACCATGTCCCTCGGCACCCTATTTAACAAAAAGTTGTTTACTTTCTATATGCCAGGCCCCATGCTAAACTCCAAGGATATGAGAATAAACAAGATACTTCCTACCTAGAAGGACCTTAGAGTGGCGTTGAGGTTCCTGCCTGTCTGATAAAACAAAATTGGGAATTGGGCCTGACTGACCACATTTGCCCCCTTTCCAAAGAAAGCACCACAGCTTCCAAACACCCTCCATATCCAATCATCTCCCCCCAGAGATCTCTGGTAATCCCCAGAGAAGAAACAAAGTGAATATTAAGCAGCAGCAGTGAGAAGAACATCTGCTCTAACCTCACTGTGACCCTGATGCACTGGGCAGAGATAAATTAAAGCAAGCGCAGGAAGCCTGTTGGCGTCAGTCTCGAATGACGCCAACAGGAAGGTGGAGCGGGAGAGGGAGGATGAGAGCGTGCACACATGGGCCCCGAGAAGCAGATTTGCTGCTGAAAATCATTTCCTCCCAGAATGTCCCAGGAGGAAACATAATCGTTAACAACTAGAATAACAATGTTTACTCAATAACTTTGTGTAAATTTGCAACCCACCTTATTTCTGCACTGTTATGTTCCTGAATTACTGATTAGAGAAATCACCATCTCAGTATGCAGTTGCTAACTAGAAAATTCTACAGCGGTTTGCAGAAATGTAGTAGTAATACGGCTAAAATGCATAAACTAGAAGATGGAGCGAGAAGTATCTTTGGGGGAGGATGGTTTTCTCTTCTCTCTCTCCCCCTTCATTCCGGGTGGACCTTCAGCTTGTACTCGTCACTCAATGAGAGGGCTGTCATTTTCTAATTCAATGAAAAGTTACTATGGCCTATTTGACACAGGCTGTAAAACTTCCTGTTTCCATGGTATTAAATTTACCAAAAGAGCTCATCCTTTACTAAAAGAAGACAGTTCCCTAGTGCAACTGACCAGGCAGAGAGAGGGTAAAAAAAAAAAAAAAAAGGAAGGCCTTGGGATCAACTAAATGCCAGTAGCAAGAACTTGTTCTTTCTTCTTGTGAAAACTGACCAGATGCTAGCTGGAACTCAGGACACCTTAGATGACAGCCCAGGGTTCTAGAGGGAAATCCTAGACCTGCCAGATCTTGTAAGGCAGAACTGGCCCAGCCAAACTGGGGAGGAGCCATATTGATCCTCAGCATTCTTAGATTTTCATTTTCAACTCTTCTCTCTCTGACCTTTGTTTGCTGTGCCCCATGAGGGGCCCTGCCCTGCCCTCCCCCATCACAGCACATGCAGGCCCTGCTAGGCAGCATGACCCTTGTTTCACTTTTTAGAGGCAGGATTTGGCTATCCAGTTTTAAACTTTACCCATCACTCTTAGTAACTATTAGTGTCTTATAGTGAAATCTAGTCCCCTGACTAAATCTTCCGTCTTTTTTTTTTTTAACAATTGCACATATAAAGGGGAGAGAATCTATGCTCTCTGCATATTTGCTTCAACAACTTGAAGATTTTCCCATCAGTCCTTTATCTTTGGCTTAACATAATGTTTTTCTTTTTCTTGGTAATGTCCTAGGAGGAAGTATCTTTTTCTTTTTTTTTTTTTTAAGAGGAAGTATCTTAAACTTGTTTTGGCACTGGGCATTTATCCTTCCTATCACCTTGATGAGGTGGGAATCTTGGAATAAATAAGATTCAAATTGCAAAAATAATTTTAGAAATTAATTAAATAATTTTACTGGAAAAAAATTACACCTTGAGCACCAAAGTAAGGGCACTATTTTCAATCATTTTAGTAGATTATGTCCCAAGAACAAAACGCTCAGGGCAGGCCCGGCAGACTGTCCACAACCATTGGGAACATTCAGGCTGAATGTTCAGCGCCATTACTTTCATGTTAAAGGTTAATAAAATTTTCGCTGCTGCAAAAACTAGGATCTGAAAGGATCCACTTACAACTTTATCCCGAACCCCAATCTTCTTCCCAGGGAACTTAGCCATCTAGGAGGGGAATGTGATAAAACCAAGTCAAAAGGAATAGCTAATGACGATAAGCGTTTAGATGACCTTTCTTGGAGTGCTTGTCTTTTGGAGAAGCAGTGAATGAATCAAGAAAATGAGGCTTTACATGTCCAGGACCAAATAGGCCCTTCTTAGCTGCTATGCCTCAAAGTAATACAAGAATTAACTTAAATTCTGCGACTATGCCACGAAGAAACCATTCCGTTGACCCTCGTCATAACTGAGACAACTTTTAGTTCCTAATCAACCCTCCCCTTCTCCAGACAGACGCCAGTTCCCCTTGTTTCTAATTCCTCACCTGTGGCAACATGAAGTGGTATTATTTTAACTATGAAAAGATGTTAAATTTCTTCATTACTTTGTCCAAAAATGTGTGATCCAGTCACATACAAAATGAAAGATGGCTGTTAAAGATTTCTTCCAAGATAACTAAGTCTCCACCTCCCCCAACTCAAAGGACCCATTTTAAACTGAGGAATAGACTCTAAGAGGAAACACTAAAGCCAAGTGTGAATAAATGTCTAGCCCACTGGTCCTGGATGGCTAAAGCCCAGCTTCTTCATTCAATCAACAAATACTTGCCAGGGACCTACCATGTGTCAGGCATTGTGCTAGATGCTAAAGACAGATGTCGTTCCTGTCTTTAAGGATTCCACAGTTTGGTGAGGGGATGGGCAGGATGGCGGGAACTTGCCAATGAGCAACCACTGTAGGCTTGATAAATGCTCTGTGGAGCATGTTTAGGCATCCTCGGCAGCAGAGAAGGCCTGACCCAGCCTAGGGCTGGAGAGCAGGATACGTTGCCTGGAAGACTTCTCTGAAGTTTTCGCCTATGCTAGGTTTTGAATTTCATATTACCTGTCTCTGGTTTTAGTGCATAGAAGGTATTTAAAAACCACTGGAAAGGTATTTCAAAAGCACAAAAGGAAGAAAGGAAGTATGGGAGACGTATTCCAGTTGCGGGGGAGATGGGGAGTTTAAAAAATAAGTTTAAGGAAAATACCCAGAACCTCTAAAGAAGGTAAAAGATGATCTTATGACCTTTTATGTCAAGCTAAGAGCATTTTCTAAAGAGCCTACCTAATTTTATTTGCACAACTGATCATGGCCCGAACATTTTACAAGTCTGTAAAATTTATAAGGTGATTTTCTTTTTTGCCAATTTAAAGACGATAACTCTGAGGTTTGTAGTTTATTGTCCTGTAGGACATTAACCAATTTGAAACTAACTTAGCAAATTTATTTCACCATTCTTTTTTCTTTTCTTCATTAATTATAAAAATCCCAAGTTTTCACATTGCCTTTAAAAACAACTTTGCCATCCTGCTGGTTTCATCATTAGAGTTAATAAAACTTTGAAATGAGCTCACTATTTTTTGTTTAAAAATCAGGCTTGTAACATTTTGGGAGTTACCCTTTGATAGATAAGTATGACCAGAAAATAATAGCTCATTATAAAAGCATATATGGTATGCAAAATGCTTATTAAATAAAGGTTTTGAATTTAGTGATATTACCCAACCCTTATTAGCTACGTTCTCCTCTGTTTTTCCATCATAAGAAAAATAGGGATATTCAGTAATGATCTAGACTTAGCACTTTCATCTAGGCAGCAGTCTCAACTATTGATCTGTCACCTATGTGAACTAATAGGGACCTTTTTTCACTGCTTCATCTAGGGCCTATGGAAATGTTAATTTGTGGGGTTTTTTCCTTGTGCTTTAAAAAGCATATACATTTACAGAGATTAATTTGAGAACACCAGAACCATATAGTACCATGTAGAAATTAAGAAAGTGTATACCTGCCAGGAAACAAGCTTACATCCTGCTGGAAGTAGTGCAGCACTGTGATTAGGACACTTTCTTCTGAGCTTGGCCATCACAAGATCCAAAACTTTTGACATGAGTTTAAACTGAGTAATTTTTTTTTTTTTTTTTTTTTTTTTTTTTTTTGGATGACCACAACAAAAGCAACAATGATTGCAATTACCAAACATGAAACACACTCATACTATGTCATAATATTGACATTCACTGCAGTAATCCTCCACTGTAACAGCTCCTTTACTTTGCAGTGAAAATTGATTTGTATATTCTTTGCCTCTGAGTCCTTGTGGGATTTTTTTTTTTTTTTTTTTAAATTCAGACAGAAAGTCACAAAAATTATACTCATCCTCATCAGTTCACTCAGTCCCATGTAATTAATTTTTTTTTCATCTTGATCTTTTGTTAGCACTTTTATGAGTTCATCAGTTTTTCATTAGAGTTCTGAAAATGCTTATTCATTCAGTTCAGCAGTACAGTCAGTTACCAGAAACCTGTACTTGTCAGAGTCTTTTCCATGAATTTCTTGAAGATGAAACCCTTTTATAGGAACATATTTGCAAAATCATCAGAGTACACCCAGAACTGTCTGTAAATGACAAAAGACTTAAAAATGACCACGGTTAAAGATTTGATGAAAGTTCATAATAATGCAGTTGACAAGAAAATTAGTTATTTCTGAGATATACATTTTAAAGTAATAACTAGGATTATTACTTATAACATTATACCAGAACATATAAGATTTTTAGAAATTTCATGTAATGTCTGAAACATTTATATTAACATATTTCCATACATATTTCCATACAAATACAAATATAAGATTTTTAGAAATTTCATGTAATGTCTGAAACATTTATCTTAACATATTTCCATACATATTTCCATACAAATACAAATATAAGATTTTTAGAAATTTCATGTAATGTCTGAAACATTTATATTAACATATTTCCATACAAATAACCCAATGAAAGTTTAGTATTAGTTGTTTTGTTTGTTTTTTTATACTGCAGGTTCTTATTAGGCATCAGTTTCATACACATCAGTGTATACATGTCAATCCCAATTGCCCAATCCAGCACACCACCATCCCCACCTCACCGCAGTTTTCCCCCCTTGGTGTCCATATGACCATTCTCTACATTTGTGTCTCAACTTCTGCCCTGCAAACTGGCTCATCTGTACCATTTTTCTAGGTTCCGCATACATGCATTAATATACGATATTTGTTTTTCTCTTTCTGACTTACTTCACTCTGTATGACGGTCTCTAGATCCATCCATGTCTCAACAAATGACTCAATTTCGTTCCTTTTTATGGCTGAGTAATATTCCATTGTATATATGTACCACATCTTCTTTATCCATTCGTCTGTTGATGGGCATTTAGGTTGCTTCCATGACCTGGCTATTGTAAATAGTGCTGCAATGAACATTCGGGTGCATGTGTCTTTTTGAATTACGGTTTTCTCTGGGTATATGCCCAGTAGTGGGATTGCTGGGTCATATGGTAATTCTATTTTTAGTTTTTTAAGGAACCTCCATACTGTTCTCCATAGTGGCTGTATCAATTTACATTCCCACCAACAGTGCAAGAGGGTTCCCTTTTCTCCACACCCTCTCCAGCATTTGTTGTTTGAAGATTTTCTGATGATGCCCATTCTAACAGGAGTGAGGTGATACCTCATTGTAGTTTTGATTTGCATTTCTCTAATAATTAGTGATGTTGAGCATCTTTTCATGTGCTTCGTGGCCATCTGTATGTCTTCTTTGGAGAAATGTCTATTTAGGTCTTCTGCCCATTTTTGGATTGGGGTGTTTGTTTCTTTGATATTGAGCTGAATGAGCTGTTTATATATTTTGGAGATTAATCCTTTGTCCGTTGATTCATTTGCAAATATTTTCTCCCATTCTGAGGGTTGTCTTTTCGTCTTGTTTATGGTTTCCTTTGCTGTGCAAAAGCTTTGAAGTTTCATTAGGTCCCATTTGTTTATTTTTGTTTTTATTTCCATTACTCTAGGAGGTGGATCAAAAAAGATCTTGCTGTGATTTATGTCAAAGAGTGTTCTTCCTATGTTTTCCTCTAAGAGTTTTATAGTGTCCAGTCTTATATTTAGGTCTCTAATCCATTTGAGTTTATTTTTGTGTATGGTGTTAGGGAGTATTCTAATTTCATTCTTTTACATGTAGCTGTCCAGTTTTCCCAGCACCACTTATTGAAGAGACTGTCTTTTCTCCATTGTATATCTTTGCCTCCTTTGTCATAGATTAGTTGACCATAGGTGCGTGGGTTAATCTCTGGGCTTTCTATCTTGTTCCATTGATCTATGGTTCTGTTTTTGTGCCAGTACCATACTGTCTTGATTACTGTAGCTTTGTAGTATAGTCTGAAGTCAGGGAGTCTGATTCCTCCAGCTCCATTTTTTCCCTCAAGACTGCTTTGGCTATTCGGGGTCTTTTGTGTCTCCATACAAATTTTAAGATGATTTGTTCTAGCTCCGTAAAAAATGCCATTGGTAATTTGATAGGGATTGCATTGAATCTGTAGATTGCTTTGGGTAGTATACTCATTTTCACAATGTTGATTCTTCCAATCCAAGAACATGGTATATCTCTCCATCTGTTGGTATCATCTTTAATTTCTTTCATCAGTGTCTTATAGTTTTCTGCATACAGGTCTTTCGTCTCCCTAGGTAGGTTTATTCCTAGGTATTTTATTCTTTTTGTTGCAATGGTAAATGGGAGTGTTTCCATAATTTCTCTTTCAGATTTTTCATCATTAGTGTATAGGAATGCAAGAGATTTCTGTGCATTAATTTTGTATCCTGCAACTTTACCATATTCATTAATCAGCTCTAGCAGTTTTCTGGTGGCAGTTTTAGGATTCTCTATGTATAGTATCATGTCATCCGCAAACAGTGACAGTTTTACTTCTTCTTTTCCAATTTGTATTCCTTTTATTTCTTTTTCTTCTCTGATTGCCGTGGCTAGGACTTCCAGAACTATGTTGAATGATAGTGGTGAGAGTGGACATCCTTGTCTCGTTCCTGATCTTAGAGGAAATGCTTTCAGTTTTTCACCATTGAGAATGATGTTTGCTGTGGGTTTGTCATATATGGCCTTTATTATGTTGAGGTAGGTTCCCTCTATGCCCACTTTCTGGAGAGTTTTTATCAGAAATGGGTGTTGAATTTTGTCAAAAGCTTTTTCTGCATCTATTGAGATGATCATATGGTTTTTATTCTTCAATTTGTTAATATGGTGTATCACATTGATTGATTTGCGTATATTGAAGAATCCTTGCATCCCTGGGATAAATCCCACTTGATCGTGGTGTATGATCCTTTTAATGTGTTGCTGGATTCTGTTTGCTAGTATTTTGTTGAGGATTTTTGCATCTATATTCATCAGTGATATTGGTCTGTAATTTTCTTTTTTTGTAGTGTCTTTGTCTGGTTTTGGTATCAGGGTGATGGTGGCCTCATAGAATGAGTTTGGGAGTGTTCCTTCCTCTGCAATTTTTTGGAAGAGTTTGAGAAGGATGGGTGTTAGCTCTTCTCTAAATGTTTGATAGAATTCACCTGTGAAGCCATCTGGTCCTGGACTTTTGTTTGTTGGAAGATTTTTAATCACAGTTTCAATTTCATTACTTGTGATTGGTCTGTTCATATTTTCTGTTTCTTCCTGATTCAGTCTGGGAAGGTTATACCTTTCTAAGAATTTGTCCATTTCTTCCAGGTTGTCCATTTTATTGGCATAAAGTTGCTTGTAGTAGTCTCTTAGGATGCTTTGTATTTCTGTGGTGTCTGTTGTAACTTCTCCTTTTTCATTTCTGATTTTATTGATTTGAGTCCTCTCCCTCTTTTTCTTGATGAGTCTGGCTAATGGCTTATCAATTTTGTTTATCTTCTCAAAGAACCAACTTTTAGTTTTATTGATCTTTGCTATTGTTTTCTTTGTTTCTATTTCATTTATTTCTGCTCTGATCTTTATGATTTCTTTCCTTCTGCTAACTTTGGGTTTTGTTTGTTCTTCTTTCTCTAGTTTCTTTAGGTGTAAGGTTAGATTGTTTACTTGAGATTTTTCTTGTTTCTTTAGGTAGGCTTGTATAGCTATAAACTTCCCTCTTAGAACCGCTTTTGCTGCATCCCATAGGTTTTGGGTCGTCGTGTTTTCATTGTCATTTGTCTCTAGGTATTTTTTGATTTCCTCTTTGATTTCTTCAGTGATCTCTTGGTTATTTAGTAACGTATTGTTTAGCCTCCATGTGTTTGTCCTTTTTACGTTTTTTTCCCTGTAATTCATTTCTAATCTCATAGCATTGTGGTCAGAAAAGATGCTTGATATGATTTCAATTTTCTTAAATTTACTGAGGCTTGATTTGTGACCCAAGATGTGATCTATCCTGGAGAATGTTCCGTGTGCACTTGAGAAGAACGTGTAATCTGCTGTTTTTGGATGGAATGTCCTATATATATCAATTAAATCTATCTGGTCTATTGTGTCATTTAAAGCTTCTGTTTCCTTATTTATTTTCATTTTGGATGATCTGTCCATTGGTGTAAGTGAGGTGTTAAAGTCCCCCACTATTATTGTGTTACTGTCGATTTCCTCTTTTATAGCTGTTAGCAGTTGCCTTATGTATTGAGGTGCTCCTATGTTAGGTGCATATATATTTATAATTGTTATATCTTCTTCTTGGATTGATCCCTGGATCATTATGTAGTGTCCTTCCTTGTCTCTTGTAACATTCTTTATTTTAAAGTCTATTTTATCTGATATGAGTATAGCTACTCCAGCTTTCTTTTGATTTCCATTTGCATGGAATATCTTTTTCCATCCCCTCACTTTCAGTCTGTATGTGTCCCTAGGTCTAAAGTGGGTCTCTTGTAGACAGCATATATATGGGTCTTGTTTTTGTATCCATTCAGCCAGTCTATGTCTTTTGGTTGGGGCATTTAATCCATTCACGTTTAAGGTAATTACCGATATGTATGTTCCTATGACCATTTTCTTAATTGTTTTGGGTTTGTCTTTGTAGGTCCTTTTCTTCTCTTGTGTTTCCCACTTAGAGAAGTTCCTTTAGCATTTGTTGTAGAGCTGGTTTGGTGGTGCTGAATTCTCTTAGCTTTTGCTTGTCTGCAAAGCTTTTGATTTCTCCATCAAATCTAAATGAGATCCTTGCCGGGTAGAGTAATCTTGGTTGTAGGTTCTTCCCTTTCATCACTTTAAGTATATCATGCCACTCCCTTCTGGCTTGCAGAGTTTCTGCTGAGAAATCAGCTGTTAACCTTATGGGAGTTCCCTTGTATGTTATTTGTCGTTTTTCCCTTGCTGCTTTCAATAATTTTTCTTTGTCTTTAATTTTTGCCACTTTGATTACTATGTGTCTCGGCGTGTTTCTCCTTGGGTTTATTCTGTATGGGACTCTCTGCGCTTCCTGGACTTGGGTGGCTATTTCCTTTCCCATGTTAGGGAAGTTTTCGACTATAATCTCTTCAAATATTTTCTCTGGTCCTTTCTCTCTCTCTTCTCCTTCTGGGACCCCTATAATGCGAATGTTGTTGCGTTTAATGTTGTCCCAGAGGTCTCTTAGGCTGTCTTCATTTCTTTTCATTCTTTTTTCTTTAGTCTGTTCTGCAGCAGTGAATTCCACCATTCTGTCTTCCAGGTCACTTATCCGTTCTTCTGCCTCAGTTATTCTGCTATTGATTCCTTCTAGTGTAGTTTTCATTTCAGTTATTGTATTGGTGATCTCTGTTTGTTTGTTCTTTAATTCTTCTAGGTCTTTGTTAATCATTTCTTGCATCTTCTCAATCTTTGCCTCCATTCTTATTCCGAGGTCCTGGATCATCTTCACTATCATTATTCTGAATTCTTTTTCTGGAAGGTTGCCTATCTCCACTTCATTTAGTTGTTTTTCTGGGGTTTTTTCTTGTTCCTTCATCTGGTGCATAGCCCTCTGCCTTTTCATCTTCTCTATCTTTCTGTAACTGTGGGTTTTGGTCCACAGGCTGCAGGATCGTAGTTTTTCTTGCTTCTGTTGTCTGCCCTCTGGTGGTTGAGGCTATCTAAGAGGCTTGATGGGAGGCTCTGGTGGTGGGTAGAGCTGACTGTTGCTGTGGTGGTCAGAGCTCATTAAAACCTTAATCCACTTGACTGTTGATGGGTGGGGCTGGGTTCCCTCCCTGTTGGTTGTTTTGCCTGAGGCAACCCAACACTGGAGCCTACCGGTGCTCTTTGGTGGGGTCAATGGCAGACTCTGGGAGGGCTCACGCCAAGGAGAACTTCCCAGAGCCTCTGCTGCCAGTGTCCTTATCCCCACGGTGAAACAGAGCCACCACTCGCCTCTGCAGGAGACCCCCCAACACCAGCAGGTAGGTCCGGTTCAGTCTCCCCCAGGGTCACTGCTCCTTCCCCTGGGTCCCGATGCACACATTACTTTGTGTGTGCCCTCCAAGAGTGGGGTCTCTGTTTCCCCCAGTCCTGTCAAAGTCCTGCAATCAATTCCCTCTAGGCTTCAAAGTCTGATTCTCTAGGAATTCCTCCTCCCGTTGCCGGACCCCCAGGTTGGGAAGCCTGACGTGGGGCTCAGAACCTTCACTCCAGTGGGTGGAATTCTGTGGTATAAGTGTTCGCCAGTCTGTGAGTCACCCACCCAGCAGTTATGGGATTTGATTTTACTCTGATTGCGCCCCTCCTACCGTCTCACTGTGGCTTCTCCTCTGTCCTTGGACGCGGGGTATCCTCCTTGGTGAAGTCCAGGGTCTTCCTGTCAATGATTGTCCAGCAGCCAGTGGTGATTCTGGTGCTCTCGCAAGAGGGAGTGAGAGCACGTCCTTCTACTCCGCCATCTTGGTTAATCTCCTCTAAACTGAGTAATTTTTAAATTAGTTCATGGTTGTTTTTAAAGGAGTTCATTTCTTCTTCACTTAATTAATTGCATATAAATTGAGAGACAAGTGTATAGATAAATAAGGTGGAGAGTGAGTATGCACCAAGCAAAGAGACCACATGTGCAGAGGTACAGAGATGTGGGGAGCAAGGGAAGAGTGTATCTGAGGAACTCCAAGTAGGTCAGTACGACTGGATCACTGAGCAGATAAGGTAATGAAGAAATAAAGCTGCCCCAAATAGAAGCCAAATGAAAATGGGCCTTGCAAGCCATACAAAGGAGTGGAGATTTCTGAGGGCAATAAGGAGTCATTGAAAGATTTCAAATGCACTTTGTAAAGATCACTTTGATAGCAAATATGAAGCATAGACTGAAGGACACAAGATTGGAAACAGCGTCACTCGTTAAGAGGTTATTGCAGGGACTTCCCTGGTGGCGCGGTGGTTAAGAATCCGCCTGCCAAAGCAGGGAACATGGGTTCAACCCCTGGGCCGGGAAGATCCCACATGCCGCAGAGAAACTAAGCCCGTGCACCGCAACTACTGAGCCCGTGTGCCACAACTACTGAAACCCACGTGCCTAGAGCCCGTGCTCCACAACAAGAGAAGCCACCGCAATGAGAAGCCCGTGCACCACAATGAAGAGTAGCCCCCACTCACCGGAACTAGAGAAAGCCCATGCGCAGCAATGAAGACCCAACACAGCCAAATAAATAAATAAAATTTAAAAAAAAAAGAGGTTACTGCAATAATCCATCATCCATGTAGAAGTCATGAAGCCCTAAAGGAGGACATAGGGGATAGGGAGGATCAGATTACCTCCCCTTGAAAAGGAAACTGTCCAAAGATCTTATCAGAAAGTATAACTCTTTCCCATGTCTTGTCTCCACATCTATTTGTATGAAAGCAAAGAGATAACAATAACATTCCAAGCAGGAATTTTATCTATGTGTCTTGAATCTGTTCGGGGAATAATATTGTTTCACATTTGGCCTCTCCAGCTGTATCTTTTGCTGTACATACATTTAGGAACTCAGAGTCTATGAAACTTTCCCCATGTTCCTAAGAAGAGCACCCTGAGAGGAACTGGTCATGTGGCAGAAACCTTGAACTACAGTTATCTCCCTTCAAGTCTTTTGGAAACAGAAATTTTTCATTTTTACAATTCCAATGAATCACTTATAACTAATCAAAGCTCTTTTTCTTAAAAAAATGCATCATTTTCTTTTGCTAAAGTTGGTGTTTTCTTTGGCATGTAGTGGAAAGATAGATAAGTTGATCTCTTAGAGGGGACTAGGATCCCAACTGGTCATTTAAGAATGAGAAGGAGGGGCTTCCCTGGTGGCACAGTGGTTGAGAATCTGCCTGCCAATGCAGGGGACACGGGTTCGAGCCCTGGTCTGGGAAGATCCCACATGCTGCGGAGCGACTAGGCCCGTTTGCCACAATTAGTGAGCCTGCGCATCTGGAGCCTGTGCTCCGCAACAAGAGAGGCCGCGATAGTGAGAGGCCCGCACACCGCGATGAAGAGTGGCCCCCACTTGCCGCAACTAGAGAAAGCCCTCGCACAGAAACGAAGACCCAACACAGCCATAAATAAATAAATAAGTAAAATTTAAAAAAAAAGAATGAGAAGGAGACAACTGAGGAGTCCAGGACCTAAAGCCATCTGGGAAATTGGTGGAGTAAAGATCTCCAAAAATTCCCTCTTTCATAAAAGCAAAGAAAACATTGGCAACATTGTGAGAATCAACTTGTTCAGAACTCTGGAAATTAACCAAAGGCTTGCAGCAATCCAAGGAATGTTCAAGAAAAACTTGGTAAGAAGAGCAAGCATTGTGGCATTTTAACTTGCCCTATTTCCATTCCCCCTTTCCCCAGCATCATGGTGGTCTTGAAACCAATGATCACAGTGAAAATCAGCAGCCTGGCAGCTACTGTAGGGGCGCAGTAGGATGGAGCTTCTTCACAGTCCCATTACCAGAGAACTTGTATTTTTTGACCTGTCTAGCAGTTCCCTGGAAGACTCCACTAGCAAGTATATCTTTATTTGACTTGAGACAGAGTTCAACCAGTACAAACAACCTATTCCCTGGGGATATTTATTGAAAACAATCAGAGACAATTATTTTACATCATGAATGCCTGAGGCAGTAGATAATAGTTGGGACAGTAGCTGAACTAAAAGTCATAAAAGAAAAGTAGGGCATGAGATATACCTAGAACTTTGAAAAGCTCTGATGTACATATTCCTGAGATTCTAGAAAGCTGTTTGAGGCTGTGCATATGCTCTGGAAAGAATGAACTTGGACCCCTACATCACATTATATACAAAATTAACTCAAAATGGATCAAAGACCTAAGAAAATACAGGCATAAATCTCAGTGACCTTGGATTAGCAATGATTTCTTGGATATGACACCAAAAACACAGGCAACGAAAGAAAAAACAGACAAATTGGATTTCATCAAAATAATTTTGTACTTAAAAGGATACATCAGGAAAATGAAAATATAGCCCAAAGAATGGGAGAGAATTTTTGCAAATATATAAGGGACTTGTGTCTAGAATACATAAAGAAATCTTACAACTCAGTAACAAAAAGGCAACTAGACCAATTAAAATGGGCAAAGGATCTTAATAGATATTTCTCCGAAGAAGATAAACAAATGGCCAATAAACACACTAAAAGGTGCTAAACATCGTTAGCAATTAGGGAAATGCAAAGCAAATCCACAAAGTAATACTTCACAATCACTACCATGGCTATAATAAAAAAGACAGAAAATGACAAGTGTTTTGGGGATGTGGAGAAATTGGAACCCTCATACAATTCTGGCAAGAATATAAAATGATGCAGCTGCTTTGAAAAACAGTCTGGCTAAATACAGAACTACCATATGACCTGACAGTTCTACTCCTAGCTGTTTACCCAAGAGTAGTGAAAAGTGATGTCCTTACAAAAACTTGGACATAAATGTTCATAGAAGCATTATTCATGATAGTGAAAGAAGTGGAAACAACCCAATGACTCATGACAACAAATGGATGAATGCATAAACAAAATGTGGTATATCCATACAATGGAATATTATTCAGCCATAAAAGGAATGGAGTAATGATTCATGCTACAACATAGATCAACCTTGAAAACACTACGGTAAGTGAAAGAAGCCAGACACAAAAGGCCAAATATTGTATGATTCTATTTATATGAAATTTCTAGAATAAGCAAATCCATAGAGAGAGAAAGTAGATTAGTGATTGCCAACGGCTAGGGGGGAGGGGAGAATAGGGAGTAACTGTTAATGGGTATGGAGTTTCTTTTTGGAGTGATGAAAATGTTCCGAAATTATATAATGGAAATGGTTTCTTAGCTTTATGAATAAGCCACTGAATTGTGCACTTTAAAGGGGTGAATTTTATGGCATGTGAATTATGTCTCAGTTTTTAAAAAAGTTAATTAAAAAAAGTCTTTTGGGGCTTCCCTGGTGGCGCAGTGGTTGAGAATCTGCCTGCTAATGCAGGGGACACGGGTTCGAGCCCTGGTCTGGGAAGATCCCACACGCCGCGGAGCAACTAGGCCCGTGAGCCACAACTACTGAGCCTGTGCATCTGGAGCCTGTGCTCCACAACAAGAGAGGCCACGATAGTGAGAGGCCCGCGCACCGCGATGAAGAGTGGCCCCCGCTTGCCGCAACTAGAGGAAGCCCTCGCATAGAAACGAAGCCCCAACAGCCAAAAAAATAAATAAATAAATAAATAATAATTAAAGGTGCTAATAATTAAAAAAAAAAAGTCTTGATTGGAGCAAAAGCCTATATCTGATCAAGCGGGGCTGTTGACTTCACAGACTACAAAGGAGGCTCAGGACACAGTGCTGTATGGGATCTTAATCAGAGACATGGATCAGAATCACTTGTGGAGCTTTTAAAACATACAGACAATAGGCCCACTTTTAAGTTTTCTGATTTAGTGGGTCTGCAGTGGAATTATGAGTGTTTCCATGCCCCAATTCCCATCCTGTCTCTTAAGGTGTGGATAAGACCAAACCTACGATTTTATATATTCCTGATTTAGGTGTTGAGGACTGCCCAGTTATTAGAGGACAGCATGAGAAATTAGAATCAAGAAATCCAGATTCCTCTCATTCTAAGTCATTTTGGTTCTATACCAAGATTTCTCTCCTCTACTCTAAGAGCAATTGCTGTCCATAACTCATGTTTCATGAAGAATATTTACAAAGCATATTGGTCACTTACACTTATTTTCCCAAATTCATGCCAATATCTCAGCTGTGTTAGGTATGTAAGAGGTACTCAATAAATGTAATTTATTTTCCCTTTTTTTTAAAATGAATTTATTTATTTATTATTTATTTTTGGCTGCGTTGGGTCTTCGTTGCTGCATGCGGGCTTTCTGTAGTTGTGGAGAGCAGGGGCTACTCTTCGTTGCAGTGAGCGAGCTTCTCATTGCGGTGGCTTCTCTTGTTGCAGACCATGGGCTCTAGGCACATGGCCTTCAGTAGTTGTGGCACACGGGCTCAGTAATTGTGGCTCACGGGCTCTAGAGCACAGGCTCAGTAGTTGTGGCGCATGGGCCTAGTTGCTCTGCAGCATGTGGAATCTCCCCAGACCAGGGCTCGAACCCGTGTCCCCTGCATTGGCAGGCAGATTCTCAACCACTGTGCCACCAGGGAGGTCCCTTCCCTTCTTTATATCTACTTATGTCTGAGCCCCTAAAGCCTTAGGAATGAATAGCTTTCTCTAATAGTAACTTTGAAATTTGGAATAGTAGCTTTTGTAATAATACTTGGAGTATTTTGGGAATAAAAAGAATTTAGATAAGGATTAATATTGGTTAGTCTAAAAGTAAATATGAATTCTAGTGAAGATTAGAAATCTCCTTCATCACTGAATGGCATTATGTATGTAAATCTGTTGCTCACAACCTCAGTCTTGGCAAGTATTAAAACACGAACTCTCTAGGGTTGTCCCAAATACAGTGGGTCCCAGAAAAAGAAGAATGACTCATGACAAGAACCCCGTGGAGTGCTTCAATCTGTTTCCATGATTTACAATCCCATTACATCAGTGGTGACTTCCACTATTTGGTCCAGACCTACAGAGGCCATGTCTGACATTTTGGCAGAGAGAGGGGCATGTACCGTCTTGAATATATCTTGGGCTCACAAATCACCTTTCTTTCCTGCAAAGTTATCAGCTGCTTAATCATAGATGAGAAGTTTGCATCTGTGGCCAGAAACCAGGGCCAGGTTTAATAAAGCCTGAACTGGCTCCCAGTTTCCGAGGACAATCAACATCAAGGAATCCCACTGCACACTTGCCCAGGACGATAGGGGTGATGAAAAATGCCCATCTTCCCAAGTATAATGTTTTCTCAGATTCATGAATGGCTACTGACAATGTCTAATAAAACAACTGCTAATACATCTGGGTTTGAGTGAGATGGCAAGAAAACAAAAACTATCAAGGTGACCTACAAAAATCACTTCCCTTAGGTCTCCATTCCTTTTCCTCTAAAACAACATTCAGGGCACTTTGGTATGGCCCCGAAAAGGTAGGGGAGAGAAATGAATGACTTTTCAAGATTCTTTAACTTGAGTCTTTGTTGTTGTTGTTTTTTATATAAATTTATTTATTTTATTTGTTTATCTTTGACTATGTTAGGTCTTCGTTGCTGCACGCGGGCTTTCTCTAGTTGCGGCGAGCAGGGTCTACTCTTCGTTGGGGTGCTCAGACTTCTCATTGTGGTGGCTTCTCTAGTTGCGGAGCACAGGTTCTAGGCATGCGGACTTCAGTAGTTGTGGCACATGGGCTCAGTAGTTGTGGCTCACGGGCTCTAGAGCACAGGCTCGGTAGTTGTGGCGCATGGGCTTAGTTGCTCCGTGGCATGTTGGATCTTCTCAGACCAAGGATTGAACCTGTGTCCCCTGCATTGGCAGGCGGATTCTTAACCACTGTGCCACCAGGGAAGCCCTAACTTGAGTCTTTGAAAAGATTCAGAAGGGTCTACAGAAAAATGTCTCCCATCCATTTCCCTTAATCCTCCAGTGTCTTATCCCAGGGGCAATGGTGCCAGGCATCGTTTTAGGTCCTGGGGATAGAGCAGCGAATGAAACAGAGTCCCTGTCCTCAATGAGCTTACATTCTAGTATGGAGAGACACAAAATAGCTTTGGGTCCTGATAAACCCTATGAGAAACATAAAATAGCCTGAGGAAGACCAGCCTTTGAGGATCTCAAGGAGAGCTTGGTCGGCTTTGCCAAATGTTGCCAAAAGGTTGAGTGTGGAGCTACATGTAGTGATGGGTCTACTGGATTTCCCAGCATGAAGATGGTTGGTGACCTTGACAGTGGAGGGTAGGGATAGGAGCTTGATTATGATGGGTGGAAGAATGAATGAGAAGTGAGACAGTGGGAACAATATTAACTCACTCCAGAGACTTGCTGTGAGTGGACAGAGAAATGGGACAGTAGCTGGCATGTTGTCGTCAAGTGAAATGAAACAGCGCATATAAAGTGCTGAGACCAACACCTGGCACAGAGTGAGCACATAGCTATTTTTAGTATTATCTTTCCTATTCCTAGTCCTTTCTATGTCTATTCACATTTTCTTCTAAAAATATTTTCAATCTCTGATTGTCTTATTTGAGTCCTGGGAATGTACAGTGACTCAGAGAATCACCCACAGTTATGAATGATTGTATCTCTGGCGACTATAGACAAAAGTTACTGTTCCAGGAATTGTAAAAGGAAAGGCTTTGTGCTTAAGTGGCTTGTCAGAGTGCATTTAGTGCTGGCAGGGTGAGGTCAGATGACAAGTCATTTCAGCCTGAAAGAGTGCTTTGAAGGGGCTGCCAAGTACCAGATTCCAGGCAGGAAGTGATTTTTCTCCTTTTTCTCTCTGCTGCTGGGTCCCACCTTCAGCTCAATTATAGTACAGATGTGAGAGCACCCACATTCATTGTCTCTAGACAGGTTTTCTGGCATTTGCATATTTTCCTATGACAATTGTTGGGTGGTGGCGGGTTTGTGATTTGTTTGCTTTTGGTCTTTTATTTGAGAAATGTCTGCCACATAGACATATTTCCCAGTTGTCACTGTCTATGATCGCTTAAATGGCCATAAGGATAGAAAGACAAAGCAACTTGGACAACTTACAACCAAGGTAAACTACCCTAGCAGAAGGGGAAGGGCGCTAATGGTGTCTATCCTGTCTCTCTAGTCCTGTTCCTCAAGGCACCAGCTCATGTCCCAAGCGGTAGCTCCATATTCGTTTCAAAACCTGGGCATATGTGCAGCATGTCAATCCTGTTAAAGCATCAGTTAATCCCATATTCTCAGTAAATGAATGTATTTGTAGCCAGCTGGATAGCTATTGTTCTGGAAAGAGAAGAACATTTCTTCTTATCTTCAACGGGATAAAGTCAGAATGGACCCTTCTGTTTCTCCTTCTGCCAGCTGAAAGGCACCATCCTGAAGCTTCTCCTCTTGGAGTTGTGGCTTCTTAAATCGCTCCCTTGATGTCTTTTTAGCATTGTCTCCTTTTTGAAAGCAATTTGATGGATATTCATTATATAACCCCATGTATTTGTGACTTCAGTCATTGCCTTGCATTGACATATAGTTGTTCTGTGTGTCTTATTTTTCCAACTATAACTGTGAGCCCCTTAAATTTCTTTGAATTCCCTTCAGCTGAGTATATAGTGTAGACACTCTGTAAATACTTTTGAATTAGTTCTAATGCATTACTTTACCCTCGAGGATCTTAGCGTTTCACTGGGGAGGCAAGGGATACTCAGGTGAAATAGTTCAATAACAAGGCAAAGCAACAATTCAATGCCAAAGTGGAAATGTAGACCCAGGAGGTACAGTGCCAAGGATGCCAGGAGAGAAAAAGTCACAAGGCTGGGCCAGTCTGAGAAGGCTCTTACTTGCCCTGAGAGAATAAGTCAATAGTTGGTTTTACAAATAAATCTACCTAGCATAATAGTATTACTGCAACTGTCATTTTGTCTTTTGTACACAGATCTCTCTGCTTCCCTAAAGGAATTTGTTCTATAGACAAGCCCAGATCCTGGCCCCTAGAAATCTCCCAGCAAAGTTTACTTCTGTCCTCTTTTCCCACTTTCCAAAGCCCTTTCATCACTATTTTTTTTAAACCTCTGTTTCTATGAAAAGATTTATCTTATGGTTCAGCTCTCTAAAAGAAAGAGCCGATAGCAGGAGAATGGGCAGAGAAAGGATGCATACGCTTTCCTGTGCTGTTTTCTGGGTGTTGCACTTGTGCTTTTAATCCTGCTGCTGTCAGGCTCCATTAGGAGATTTGAGCATCAGCCTCCTACCTTTGGGGCCTGGCCTCCCATCAGCCCTGGCTGAAATGAGGACAGTGTTTGAGAATGGTAATCAAGAAGAAAGACAGGTTGGGTATTTGCAAAGAGCCCTTACCATCCTTACAGCCCAATCACCTTTCATATCACGCGGGGGCATTTATCCTCCCAGTTATAAGCACTGATCACCATTAGGGAAGCCATCAAGATGCCATGTGCTGGCATCCATAAAGTGATTTTAAAACAGTAGTAGAGAATCAAGGCTAAGCTTCTGTAACCCTCGTATACTTCTGAAAAGGAATGGATTTCCTCTTTCTAGGAACATGGAACAGTGCTGGAGGAGCAGGGCCTCCTTTTCCTCCAAAGTAGGCAAAACAATCCTGATAATCACGGGGAGACAGATGTTACAGCCAGACAGCCTTCACACCTGGCCTCTGATGTGACTTTACTGGGTCAAAGCAATACTTGGACTCTTGCCTCAGACCACTGGCAGCAAGTTTCTGGGAAGGAAAAGGTCCCCTGGTTTCCCTTTCTTTGCATTTGATATAAAATAGGAACCAGTGCCATAGGAAGAATCCATGGGGATGTTTGTTTTTCAAGCTGAAATTAACACCTTTGTTGTCATCAGCAGAAAATATTAAGAGCCCGTCTATGCAGCTTATTATGCTGGATCTCCAACCAGAATCTGTATATTTTTTGTGAGCCCTTAGTGTAAAAAAGCACTGATTTGCACTCAGCAAATATATGAAAAAAATAGATGGAATATAAAGCTCAAAATCATTGTTAGTAGGGAAAATAAATAGAAAGATTATGAGTGTTTATCCCTATCTTGTTTCCACAGCTAATTATTGAAATAAATGCTTCTTTTTTTGAGGAAAGCTCAAAAGTTTACGTAGAAATTTATTTGCTGAGCCAGGCATTTAATTTGGAATTTTAATTTATTTGTTAAAATTTAACTTGGAATTAAAATTTGCAAAATTTGAATTTGCAAAAGAAAAAGTTGTATATTAATGCCTGCAATTAGTTTTTGTGATACAAGTCCAACACACTCGTTTTTTGAAATGGTTATTTATCCTTCATTAGGTTGAAGCAAAAAATTTTCTAGTATAATCAGTGAGACAAATATATTTAGTATTGGAGGGTTAAGGTAAGTTCAGACAGAATGGCCTCAGAAGAAAGAGGAATATAGATTTATGAGGTGATATGCCATGAAAAACTATAAATGTGAGTTTGGCTGTGAAGTAGCAAAGGAGAGACTGAAGTAGCAGCAAATGTCCAGACGACAATGAGCAAATCACTTCTGATGTGAGAGCCTGGGAGAGCAATACTGAGCTAAATACAAAGATTTAGGGCTCTCCTTTGGACAGCAATGATAATAGTAGGAGAGTGGCCTCAAAGAAATTTCCACAGGAAATAGGACAGTTTGCTCTATAAGACGTGACATATGAGAAAACAATTTATATGGTAGATTTTTAATGATAACTTCCGGTATAAGAAGAAAATATTGACTTGTGGTGCTCACCTTGGCCTGAATAAATAATGCTCTGGACTTAGGCCATTCTGGCCAGACTCAGCATTGCCCAAACTGCGGTGTTTAGAATGACCTCATCATGATTCCTCTGTGTCTTCAAGCAGCTTGCAAATTAGAAGAACACCATTCTTTTCCCTTGTGCCCGGATATGCTATATAAAGTCTTTTTAGAGGGCAAATATTGCCTCCTCTTTTTGTTGTTGTGATGTTGCTGTCCTTCATTTTTTTTTTCCAGCTTTATTGAGCTATAATTGACAAATAAAATTGTACGTATTTTAAAGTGATAGTTTAATATACGTATACTTTGTGAAATGATGACCACAAGTCAAGTTAATTAACACATCCATCACCTCCCATAGTTACCTTTGTGTGTGTGTGTAATAAGAAAATTTAAGGTCCACCCTCACAGCAAATTCTAAGTATACAATACAGTGTTATTAACTATCTTCACTGTGCTGTACATTAGTTCCTCAGAACTTATTCATCTTACAACTGAAGGCTTGTACTCTTTGACCAGCATCTCCCCATTTCCCCCACACCCCAGCCCCTGTTAACCACCATTCTACTCTCTGTTTCTATGAGTTCAGCTTTTTTAGATTCCACATATAAGTGATATTATGCAGCATTTGTCTCTCTCTCTGACTTACTTCACTTAGCATAATGCCCTCAAGGCCCATCCATGTTGTCACAATGGCAGGATTTCCTTCTTTCTCATGGCTGAGTCATATTTGTATTCATATATATATCTCACATCTTCTTTATCCATTCATCTGTCAATGGACACTTAGGTTGTTTCTATATCTTGAATATTGTGACTAATGCTGCAGTGAACATGGGAGTGTAGATACCTTAGAGATACTGATTTTGTTTCCTTCGGCTATGTACCCAGAAGTGGGATTGCTGGATCATACTGTGTTCTATTTTTAATTTTTTGAGGAAACTTTACACTGTTTTTGATAATGGCTGTACCAATTTACATCCCCTTCAATAGTATACAAGGATTTCCTTTTCTTCACATCCTCACCAACACTTGTTACCTCTTGTCTTTTGGATAAAAGCTGTCCTAACAGGCATGAGGTGCTATCTGTGGTTTTGATTTGCATTTTTCTGATGATTAGTGAAGTTGAACACCTTTTAATGTTACCTGTTGTCCATTTGTATGTCTTCTTTGGAAAAGTGTCTATTCAAGTCCTTTGCCCATTTTTAATCAGATTATTTTGTTTTTGTTTTTGTTTTTGCTATTGAGTTGTATAGGTTCCCTATATATTTTATATATTAACCCCTTAGCAGATATATGGCTTGTAAATATATTCTGCCATCCCATAGGTTGCCTTTTCATTATGTTTATTGTTTCCTTTGTTAGGCAGAAACTTTTTAGTTTTATGTAGTTCTACTTATATTTGCACTTGTTGCTTATGCTTTTGATGACATATCCAAAAAATCATTGCCACAGCCAATGTCAAGGAGCTTTTTCCCTATGTGTTTTCTTCTAGGAGTTTTACAGTTTCAGGTCTTACATTGAAGTCTTTAATCCATTTCAAGTTATTTTCGTGTGTGTGTGAGCAGTGTAAGATAGGGATCCAGTTTCATTCTTTTACACGTGGATATCCAGTTTTCTCAACACCATTTATTAAAGGAACTATCCTTTCCTTTCCCCCATTCTTAGAGCCCTTGTCAACGATTAGTTAACCATACCTGCATGTGTTATTTCTGGGTGCTCTATTCTGTTCCATTGATCTATGTGTCTGTTTTTATGCCAATACCATACTGTTTTGATTACTACTGATTTGTAATATATTTTGAAATCTGGGAGAGTGATGCCTCCGGTTTTGTTCTTCTTTCTCAAGATTGCTTTGACTGTTCAGGGTCTTTTGTGGTTCTATACACATTTTAGGATTGCTTGTTCTATTTCTGTGAAAAATACCACTGGGATTTTTATAGGTTTTGTATTGAATCTGTAGATCACCTTGGGTAGTATGGACATTTTAACAATTTTAATTCTTCCAATCCATAAACATGGGATATCTTTCCATTTATTTGTGTCTTCTTCAATTTATTTTATCAGTGTCTTATAGTTTTCTGCATACAGATGTTTCACCTCCTTAGTTAAATTTATTTCTAATTATTTTATTGTTTTCATGCTGTTATAGATGGGATTGTTTTCTTAATTTCTCTTTCTGATAGTTTGTTGTTAATGAATAGAAGTACAACTGATTTTTGTATGCTGATTTTATAGCCTGCAATTTTACTGAATTTGTTTATCAATTCTACAGTTTTTTGGTGGACTGTAGGGTTTTATATATATATACAGTTATATCATCTACAAATGGAGACAATTTTACTCCTTCCTTTCCAATTTGGATGCCTTTGTCTCTTTTTATTTTCTAATTGCTCTGGTTAGGACTTCCAGTACTATGCTGAATGAAAGTGGCAAGAGTGGGCATCCTTATCTTGTTACTGAGGCCAGCATTACCCTGATACCAAAGCCAGACAAGGATACTACAAAAGAAGAAAATTACAGACCAGCGTCCCTGATGGACATATATGCAAAATACTCAACAAAATACTAGTAAGCAGAATTCAGTAGCACATTAAAAGCATCATATGTCATGATTAAGTTGGATTTATCCCCAGGATGCAAGGATGGTTCAACATATGCAAATCAATAAATGTGATACACCACATTAATAAAATGAAAGATTAAAAATTGTATGATCATCTCAATAGAGATCATTTGACAGAGTCAACATCCTTTCATGATAAAAACTTTCAGCAAATTAGGTATAGAAGGAATGCACCTCAACATAATAAAGGCCATATATGACAAGCCCACAGCTAACATCATACTTAATGGTGAGAAGCTGAAAGCTTTTCCTCTAGGAACAAGACAAATGCTACATCCTTGATGGCAAAGAAAGACTATAGTGCCAACGATGTTCCTAGGTCTATTCAGATCTTTTGCATAGCTTGAGTAAATCACTTATATATTCTATCCCCATGTGAAGATAGGCTAATAATCCCAGTTCACATGGACCTGGAGAGGTTCCCAACCATGTGAATTAATTACCAAATATATAATTGTGTTGAGAAAGGTAAGTTAATATCCTGCCTATGTTTTAGGTGGATAAAAACAGACCAAGGCAAGCGAATTCTATTTTTCTTTCTTTTTTTCTTATTATTATTTTTTTATTTTTGGCTGCGTTGGGTCTTCATTGCTATGTGCAGGCTTTCTCTAGTTGCGGCGAGCGGGGGCTGCTCTTTGTTGCGGTGCATGGGCTTCTCATCGCAGTGGCTTCTGTTGTTGAGGAGCACGGGCCCTAGGCGTGCGGACTTCAGTAGTTGTGGCACACAGGCTCAGTAGTTGTGGCACACGGGCTTAGTTGCTCCGCGGCATGTGGGATCTTCCCGGACCAGGTCTCAAACCTGTGCCCCTGCATTGGCAGGCAGATTCTTAACCACTGCACCACCAGGAAAGTCCCTCTATTTCTTTAAATCACTCTCCTTTGATTTAAGCAATTGCAGGAACCACTTAAAGAGGTTACAAGTCTGAATAAGAAATTGCTCTTTACTTATTTACTGAATTATCCCATAGCTCTTTTGTGAATTTTTATTCAAAAACAGATTCATCCTTCAATATATTCTGGTGGCCCATGCCAAATGGAAATTGGATGTCAACTTTGCTTCATATGGAAACATAGATGCCCTAAAGCTCTTTGGTGCTGGGTGGAGCTTTCAGGGTATGGGCGTTGGTACTGTATTCCCATACAGCCACACACTTTTTTACCCTCAGTTTGCTGTACCAGTTACCTTAACTCAGTGGTGAGAAAGTACTCCACTATGATTATAATACATTTCAACACATTGTTTTAGTGAGTTATATTTGTACCACCACCCCCCTGCCCACACAAGAAAAGAGACTGACCACATTCAACTCTAAAAGCAGCTACACTGGCTGTAAAGTGGTTGCTTAGTCTCGTGCATGGGCCTGTCCTGGCCACCAGGGCAGGTGAGAGGAGCCAGAGGAGAGGATGTGAACACAAACCTGCTCAGAAAGTCTTCCTAGAGTGTGAAAGTAAAAAGGGTTGCTTGATAGTGATATGAACATGAAGCACACAGAGATGAGTCAGGGACCCTAGCAACTCTCTGTTTTTTAAAGCTGTCTTTATTGTATACTAACTCTGCATAAGCACTGGGTTAGGCAATCTCCGTATGTGCAGCCTTAAGAGGTAGAGAGTATTTATCTCCCATTTTGCAGCTGAGGAACTAAGGTTAAGAAAGATTAAGTAACTTTCCCAAGGTTACTCTGGCTGTGAAAAGATCCAGACTCAGTTTGTTTGATTAAAATGTTCATGCTGTTAATCGTTTGACTATTGACTATACTATTTGTTTTTGCAGTATGATTATTTAAAATTCAAGCCAGTAACTCGTGATTCCTGGACTTCCCTGGTGGTCCAGTGGTTAAGGCTCCGTACTCCCAATGCAGGGGGCCTGGGTTCGATCCCTGGTCAGGGAACTAGATCTCGCATGCTGCAACTAAGAGCCCACATGCCACAACTAAAAGATCCTGCATTGCCACAACTAAAGATCCTGCCTGCTGCAACTAAAGATCCCGCATGCCGCAACGAAGATCCTGTGTGCCGTAACTAAGACCTGGCACAGCCAAATAAATAAATAAATATTAAAAAAAAATTCCTGATTCCCAAGAAGCAACTATAAATTAAAAGACTTTATCTTAAGAGAGGATAGATGCTTCACTTGTATTGGGGAGACCAAGAAAGGGAGACAGAAGAAAATGCAAAGTTGAATGAATTTAAATGCAAGATAAAATTCAGACCTTCACAGAGGTAGCACACCCCTTTTTGTTGGATAATTCATTACACCTTACCAGAGTCTCATTTCCAAGGACTTGTGAGAGAAGACCACACCCGCATTATTTCTGGGAGTTTTCAGAACTCATTTTCTCACATTTCTCTCTGTCTCATGTATATTAACACATGCTCTTCCTTCCTGACCTGCACTGCAACAGGCACAAAGCCAACCCCCTTCACTTGTTCCTACACACCCACAAATTCGCTCACAGAAATGCATATTGTCAGTTTAGAAACTTTGCTGAAGATTTGGGGGAAGAAGTTCACAGGAAGGGGTGACACGTGCCTGTGTCCACTGACCTCCTCTCTTCCTCCTTGTTCTTTACATCCCAGGAGCAACAAAGTCTTCCCCTTGCCTCATGGAGAACAGTTTTTTGAAAATCAATTTCCCCCCTAAATTTAGAAAGGAAATTTGGTGCATATCCTGTCTATTAACATAACACACCCCTTATAGAGACTGGAGTGGCATTCAAATACATCAAAGTTTTTGCAGAATTAATAAATACTGGCACCAACTGAGATAAATAAAGATTTTAAATAGCCTCACTGTTGCTTGAGATTTGCCACCAAATCAGATCAGATCGACTCAGGTTCTTTCTCAAATGAGATCTTTTCTATACTGATGTTCAGAGGTTTTTGAATTTCAAATTGTGGATAAGGGATTGTAGAACTGTATGAGAGAAAACCACTGAGCTGGGTTTTATAATCTAACCCCTCTCTAGAGACATCTGTGGTCTTAATCACTGATTAAACAGTATTTGACATCTTTAAAAAGAAAAACTTAAATCCTAGCTCTGATTTAATACGTGGCTTGAATGGCAGATGGCCGAGGTGGTCATATGGAAGAAATTAAACTAACTAACTAACACTCCTTTTTGAAGCTTCCACCAGCAAAACCTGTCTTTAGATAAAAAGAATTTTTATTTACCCAATTATACTGACAACACCAAGACAGCTTTGGAAAGACAGGAACAGCCTTCTCAGATAAGGGAGGAGGAGATGTTTCCACTGGCCAGAGACTGGGTTGAGGTGATGTAGTCCCTGTCTAAAGGGTCCTTTTATTTTGTTATTATTTCTTTTTAAATAAATGTATTTATTTTATTTATTTTTGGCTGCGTTGGGTCTTCACTGCTGCGCGCGGGCTTTCTCTAGTTGCAGCGAGCGGGGGCTACTCTTAGTTGCGGTGCGCAGGCTTCTCATTGCAGCAGCTTCTCTTGTTGCGGAACACAGGCTCTAGGCACGTGGGCTTCAGTAGTTGTGGCAGGCGGTCTCTGTAGTTGTGGCCCGTGGGCTCTAGAGCGCAGGGTCAGTAGTTGTGGCGCATGGGCTTAGTTGCTCCGTGGCCTGTGGGATCTTCCCGGACCAGGGCATGAACCCGTGTCCCCTGCATTGGCAGGTGGATTCTTAACCACTGCGCCACCTGGGAAGCCCTATTATTATTTTTTTAATTTGGCCGCACCACATAGTAGGTGGGATCTTAGTTCCCCAACCAGGGATCTAACCTGTGTCCCCTGCATTGGAAGGGCAGAGTCTTAACCACTGGAGCACCAGGGAGGTCCTGGGTCCTTTTATTTTATAATGAAAGTCAGTAGAAAAATATTATTGACTTTACAACTTACTTTACTAGAATGCATCTAAGAGAGCAAGGGATATAGGTAATTGCTTTTTTCCTTGATGTAGTCTTATAGATCTCTAGCCAAATGGCGGAATTTTTACCCAAAAATAAGTCCTCCCAGATTAAAACAAAAACAATACCTTCACACATGCAACTGGAGATCTTCTGCTTCTGATAGTGGCAGACCCATACTCCTGAAGGGTAAGCTGAGGATAACTAAAAGGTTGGATAAAACATGTTTAAAATCTTCTAAAAGCATCAAAGAGCTAACAAGTTAATAAGGAATTACTAGCATTAAAGCCCCAAGAGAGGATAGAAATCCAAAGAGATGGACCTGACATTTGGGACACCGGGGGGCATTTGATAATCCTGGTTAGAGGTCAAAAGTTGGAGCCCATGGTTCACCAAAGGTAGGGATGCTGCTAAACCACCCTCTGCTTTGGGTTGGGATCCTAAAGGAGTTACACTCTAGGGTAGGGTGAATGGAAGTGCACTTGTACTTGGGTGTGGGCTGGATTTAGTGACTCATTTCTCATGAATAGTATATGGCGAAGGTGATGCTTTTTCTCCACATGATCCTTCATCCTGGGTTTCTTTTTTTCAATTTTTATTTTAATTGGTAGAATAGTTGATTTATATATTGTGTTAGTTTTAGGTGTACAGTGTACTGATTCAGTATTTTTTTCAGATTATATTCCATTATAGGTTATTGTAAGATAATGGGTATAATTCCCTGTGCTATACAGTATGTTCTTGTTGCTTATCTATTTTACATATAGTAGTTTGCATCTGTTAATCCTATACCCCTAATTTGTCCCTCCCCTCTTTTCTCTCCCTTTTGGTAACCCCAAGTTTGTTCTGTATCTGTGAGTCTATTTCTGTTTTGTATATACATTCATTTGTATTATTTTTTAGATTCCACATATAAGTGATATTATATAGTATTTGTCTTCCTCTGTCTGACTTATTTCATTAAGCATTATATTCTCTAAACTGAAGATCAACAAGGATATGGAAGACTTGAACAAGCTATAAAAGAGCTGGATATAACATACACCTATAGGATGCTTCACCCAACAACAGCATTCTTCTCTGGTGCACATGAAACGTTCTCTAGGATAGACCATACGTTAGGCCATAAAATAAGTCTCAATACATTCTAAAGATTTGACATCATAGAAACCATGTTCTCTTACCAGATGGAATAAAATTAGATAATAATAACAGAAATGAATTTGGGAAATTCACAAATATGCACAAATTAAACAACATACTCCCAGATTACCAATGGGTCAAGGAAGAAATCAAATGGAAAATTAAAAAGTTGAGATGAATGAAAATGAAAACACAACACACCAAAACTTATGGAATGTAGTGAAAGCAGTGCTTAGGGAGAAATGTATACCTATAAACAGCTATATTAAAAAAGAAGAAAGAAAAAAAAAAAGAAAGATCTCAAATCAATTACTTAAACTTCTACCTTAGGAAACTAGAAAGAGCAAACTAAATTCAAAGCAAGAAGAAGGAAATAATAGAGATTAGGGTGGAAGTAAGTGTGATGTAAAATAGAAAAACAATAGAGGATCAACGAAACCAAAAACTGTGTCTTGAAAAGATCAACAAAATTGACAAACCTTTAGCTAGACTGATCAAGAAAAAAGAGAAAACTCAAGTTACTAAACTCAAGAATAAAAGCTAATCACTACTGACATTACAGAAATAAAAAGGATTATAAAGGAGTACTATGAACAATTGTATGACAACAAATTAGATAACCTTGAAAAAGTGGACAAATTCCTTGAAAGACGCTAACTACTGAAACTGACTCCAGAAGAAACAGAAAAATCTGAATACACCTGTAACAAATAAAGTGCTTTAATTAGTAACTAGAAAACTACTCACAAAGAAAAGCCTAGACTCAGATAGCCTCACTGATGAATCATATTGTTTAAAGATGAATTAACACTAATCCTTCACAAACTCTTCCAAAATAGTGGGAGAGGAGGGAACACTTCTCAATTTATTCTATGAGACCAGTATTACCCTGATACCAAAATCCGACAAAGGCATTACAAGAAAAGAAAACTATAGACAAATATCCCTTATGAATATAGATGCAAAACTCTGCAACAAAATATTAGCAAATCAAATCCAGCAACATACAAAATGGATCATACACCAGGACCAAGTGAGATTTAGCCTAGGAATGCAAGGTTGTTTTAAGATCCGAAAATCAGTGAATATAATACACCATTTGAACAGAATGAAAGCCGTAACCACTTGATCACATCAATAGATGTAGAAAGCATTTGATAAAATCCAACACCCTTTTTAAAATAAAAAACACTCAACAAACGAGGATTAAAATGTACCTTCTTCAACCTGATAAAAGACATCTATGGAAAAACCCACAGCTAACATACTTAATGGTGAAAGACTGAATGCTTTCCCCCTTAAGATCAAGAAAAAGACAAGGAGGTCTGCTATTTCCACTGCTATTAAAAATTTCACTAGAGGTTCTAGCCAGGACAGAAAAAGTGGAGAGAAGGCTGACCACAATGGAATCAAAGTAGAAATCAATAACAGAAAGATAACAGGAAATCTCCAAACACTTGTAAACCAAACAACACACTGCTAAATAACCATTTGATCAAAAAGGAAGTCTTAAGGGAAGTTTAAAAAAACCATATTGAATCAAATGAAAGTGAAAATACAACATATCAAAATTTGTGGGACCCTGTGAAAGCAGTGCTGAGAAGAAATTCATTTCACTAAATGCATGTATTAGAAAAGAAGAAAGTCTCCAATCAATAATCTAAGTTCCCACCTCAAGCACCTAAGAAAAAAGAGCAAAATAAACCTAAAAGAAGAAGGAAGACAAGATTAGAACTAAATAAAACTGAAAACAGAAAAACAATAGAGAAAATCAGTAAACGAAGAGCTGTTTCTTTGAAAGAATCAATAAAATCAACAAACCTTTAGCAAGACTGACAAAGAAAAAACGAGGTAACACAAATTACCCATGTTTCAAGAATGAAACAGGGAATATACTACAGACCCTGCAGACATCAAAAAGATACCAAGGGAACACAATGAACAACTCTACACACATAAATTTGACAACTTAGATGAAATGTCAGTTCTTTGAAAAATGCAAAGTACCACATCTCACCCAATCTGAAGCAGACAATTTTAACAGCCCTATAACTATAAGGAAATTAAATCTGTAATTTAAAAGCTTCCAAAAAAGAAATCTCCAGCCTCAGATAGTTTCACCAGAGAATTCTACAAGCATTTGAAGAAGACTCAACATCAAATCTACATCACTGCTTCCAGAAAACAGAACAGGAGGAAACACTTCCCAATTCATTTTATGAAGCCAGTATTACCCTGATACCAAAATCAGACAAAGACAGTATAAAGAAAGAAAACTACAGACCAATACCTCTCATGAATATAGACACAAATGTGCTTAAGAAAATATTAGCAAATAGAATTTAGCAACACATAAGGAGAATTATATACCATAACCAAGTGGGTTTTATTCCAGGTACACAAGGCTGGTTCAAATTTTAAAAATCAATCAATGTGGGCTTCCCTGGTGGCGCAGTGGTTGAGAATCTGCCTGCTAATGCAGGGGACACGGGTTCGCGCCCTGGTCTGGGAAGATCCCACATGCCGCGGAGCAACTAGACCCGTGAGCCACAACTGCTGAGCCTGCGCGTCTGGAGCCTGTGCTCCGCAACAAGAGAGGCCACGATAGTGAGAGGCCCGCGCACCGCGATGAAGAGTGGCCCCCGCTTGCCGCAACTAGAGAAAGCCCTAGCACAGAAACGAAGACCCAACATAGCAGTCAAGCAATCAATCAATAAATTAAAACTTAAAAAAAAAAAAAATCAATCAATGTAATTCACCACATTAATAGGCTAAAAAGAAAAATCACATGGTTATATGAACCAATATAAAAGTATTTGACCAAATTCAACACCAATTTATGACAAAAACTTTCACAAAAATAGGAACAGAAAGCAAATTTGTCAAGTTGATAACTACAGCTAATTTATACTTAATGATGAAAAGACAGAATGCTCTCTCCCTAATTCTTATCAAAATATCAGCAAGGTTCTTTGTAGATATAGAGAAGATTATTCTAAAGTTTAAATGGAAAGTCAAAGGAACTAGAAGATCTAAAATGATTTTGAATAGGAAGAATAATGTGGGCAGAATCAGTCTGCCCAATTTCAAGATTTATTATATAGCTACAGTAATCAAGACCCATAATAGGAAAAACTGAAAAATCAGACCTTATCAAAATTTAAAACTTCCTCTGCAAAGGAAGAAAAGAAGTATTCATGTAAAGAGGATGAAAAGACAAGCTACAGACTGGGGAAAATATTTTCAAACCACACATGCACAAAAGGACTAGGAACTAGAATATATAAAGAACTCTCAAAACTCAACAGTAAAAAAACAAACAATCCATTTAGAAAATGGCCAAAAGATATAAACAGATATTTCACCAAAGAGAACATATAGATGGAAATATAGATGGCATATAAGTATGTGAAAAGATGTTCAACATCATTAGCCACTAGGGGAATGTAAATTAAAACCACCATGAGCTATCATTACAGATCTATCAAAATGGCTAAAATCTTAAAACCAGCGACAACACCAAAAGTTGGCAAGGACGTGGAGAAATGGGATCACTTATACATTGCTAGTGGAGTGGAAAAATGGTACAGCTACTCTGCAAAACAAGTTGGCAGTCTCTTAAAAAACTAAGCATGCAACTACCACACAATCTAGTGATCGCTCTCCTGGGTATTTATGTCAGCAATATGAAAACTTAACATTTACACAAAAACCTGTACATGAATGTTTACAGCAGCTTATTCATAATCTCTCAAAACTGGGGAAAAAAAACCCAGTGGTCTCTCAATGGGTGAATGGATAGTTAAGCAAGCCATGGTACATCCATACCACCCAATAAATAAACCTGGATGAATCTCCAAAGAATTACGCTGAGTAGGAAAAAAATCCAAAAGGTTATACACTGTATGATTTCATTTGTATAACATTTTTGAAATTACACAATTTTAGAAATGATAGACAAGTGGTTTCCAGGGGTTAGGGATGGGAAGGGGTGCCAAGGGGAAGCAGGTGTGGCTATAAAAGGGAAACCTGAGGGATTCTTGTGGTGAGTAAAGATCTGAAGAGGCGTTTCACAAAACAGAAAATTCGATTAGCCTATAAACACATGTAAAAGTGCACAACCTCATTAGTCATTAGGGATATAAAAAGAAGATCACAATTTTGATACCATTCCACAGCCATCAGATTGACAAAAATTAAGAAGTCTAACAATATTATGTTTTGGAAAGGATGTGGAACAGGTGGAACTATCATACATCTCTGGTGGGAGTGTAAACTTTATGACCACTTTGGAGAACAATCTGGCAATATCTGATAAAGTTAAATATAAGTATACCCTATAGCTTAGCAATTCCCCTCCAAGGTATATACACTAAAGAAGAGCTTGCCCTTGCACACCAGGAAATATATGTATATACAAGAATGTTATTAGCAATATTATTTGTAATAACCCCAACTACAACTACATGCAACAAAAATAGATGACCTCATAAACATAACCAAGTGAAAGAAGAGGCCAGACATACAACAAAATATTCATGCTACACTACTCCATTTACAGAAAGTTCAAAAACTACAGCGTTTAGAGATGTATAACAAGATGATAAAACTATAAAGATGTATAAGGAAATAATTACCATAAAGTTAGGATAGTTGTTGCTTTAGTGGGAAGGACTTGTGAAAGGGAATGGGATCTGGGTTGATGGCAATGAGCTGGGTGGTTATTACAAGGTTTAGTAAATCATGATTTCTTAGGCTGTATGTTGTCTTCATTTTCTCTGTGTATAACTGTTTATAACAAAATAACGCATCTCTTCATATTTCACTGCCTTGTCTTCAAGAAGAAATGAGGAGGGAAGAATGTAGGTGTGAGGTTTTGTGTGAGAAAAGGCAGCACAGGAAAATCTGAGGTCAAAATTTAAAACTTGTGAAGAGAGAGAGGGAATAAAAGTGGAGTCTTGAGGGAATGGCAAACCTGCTGGCATGATTAGGTGTGCCTATGGATGGGTTTTTTTTTTTTTTTAAGTGCTTTAGGAATAATAAGGTTTGCTCCAAGTACTAAATTTCTTACTCCCTTCCTTTACAACTAGGACCTGAGCTGAGGGACTATGGTTTTTCAGGTTTTGTTGTTGTTTGTTTGTTTGTTTTTCAAATTGATACTTCATTCACCTTTGCTTTGAATCCTCCAGACTATCCGGGGTATGAAGAGGAAAACATTTGATGTGGAGGAGAACCCTCCCTCCTTGAGCATTAACCTGGATGACTCCATCCCTCCCTCCTCCCCAGTCGTCAGTCCAACCAAGACTGGAGAGCAGGGTCAGGAGAAAGATAAACAGGCCAAAACAGGTAAAAGTTCCAAAAATTTGGAAGTTCTAGAAAGTGACAGAAAGATGAGTTTCCACCTCATCCTGTCAAGTTTTTCGAGCAGATCTTCTGAACTACTGATGTCAGACTATTTTTTGGGGTACAGCACATAAGCAACTTTAAAAACTTTAAAAAAACTTTACAAGAGGATGATTTAACAAGAAACCTAGAGCACCGTTAACGTTGTCTTCTTGTGTTGTGGGGTGGGGAAGAGCATTGCTTCTTCTTTCCTGCTTTTTCCTGCCAGATCTTGCCATCACAACTCTGATCTTACACTGACTCCCTGCCCCGCCACGAGGACCGGGTACCCCTCGACGGCGGGAACATCAGGTGTCACTGGACTTACAGGGACCACTGCGGGCCGGAAACAGATGAGCCTTTCAGGCGGCTCTCAAGGCAACGTCCAGTGGATAGCGACACACCCTGGTCCTTAAGACTCTCATTCTCCTGGGAGCTTCCGTGCTGGACCCAGTCTGTATGTAGCACGCCAAGTCCCCCGCGCGAGCGTTCCTAGAGCGCTCGACTCCAAGTTTACATTTTTTAGGCAAAAAGGCAGTGGAGCTAAGGGAAGCCTCTTTGGAAGGCAACAGCCTGCGCTGTTTTATCCCTTCCTTTCGCCCTGGAGCAGGCAGCCTCTCTCGCAGGGCATTCTCCCAGGACTGGGGCCAGCGCCAATCAGGACGCTCGGCACCTGCCCCCAGCCCCGGCACCTGGAGGGGCGACGAGGTTCTCGGCTCGGTGCAAAGCCAGTCCTCTGAGCGCCGGGGAGGGCGGAGGAGCCTCACGCGGGCCTCCCCAACCAGGGGCGCCCGGAAGGACGCGCGCAGACCCCGTGGGAACCGAACGCGGGAGTCGCCGCCGGAGCTGAGCCGCTCAGCTGAGGTAATGTGTAAGGCGCTGCTCCGCGCCGAGGTTCCCAGAAGGAGGGGGAGGGGAGAGGAGGGGAGGGGAAGGGAGCGGCGGGGGCGGGGGCGGGGGCGGGGCGGGGGAGGGGCGGGCCGAGGACCTCGCGGGGCGCCTGCCTTCGCGCGGGGATGTGTCGGGCCAGCGTGTACTTTCGAGGGCGCCTCTGCAGCCGGGTAAGCGCTCCCCGGGGCCGCCGCCCTCTGCCCACCCCTATCTTGGCCATGGCCGTGCCTGGCTGGCTCTGGGTCCGCGCTCGCCTCTCCTGCTCGGCCCCCGAGCCGTTCGCTCCGAGGGTGTGAGGGTGGACGTCTTGGGCCTCAAGGCCAGGCCGCGGGTCGCGCCGTCCCCGCCCCGGGGCGGGCCTTGCCGGGTCCCTGCCCCCGGCCGCACCGCTGCTGCTGCTGCTGCCGCCGCCGCCTCAGCGCCGCGTTGCCGACCTGCTCCCCGGCGCCTTCCGCCCGGCGGGACCCCACACGGACGCGGCTGCTGCGCCTCGGCGCCCGCGAGCTCCCGGGGACCATGCGGCTGCCCGGGCCCGCGACACGGCGGGCTGCAAGGGCTGGCCGGGCGCGAGTGAGTGAGCGGGGCGCCGGGCCGGGGCTGCTGACCCGGGGTGGGTGGGAGCGGTCGGACCGTGCGGCGGGGTGGGTCCGAGCGCGCGGGCGCCCCCGGGCCAGCCTTGCAATCTGGGCTGGGTGTGCTGGTGGTTTTCCTGAAGTTTTACAAAATAAGGCGGGCGGAGGTGCGTTCGCGGCGCCGGGTCGGCCTCTCAGGTCCAGGACCGCCGGGGGCTGACCGTCTGCCTCAGGGACAGAGAAACCGGACTCTCACCTGGGCCGCTGTCCGCTTCCTCCTGAGGCCCCGGGGCGGGCGTCCCGCACCCCATCCCCCAGGGCCGTGCGCTGACGGGCGGGCGCGGCGGGCTTGTCTTGAGGCGCCGGCCACATCGAAGCTCCGCTCAGCGGCCCGGAGGAGGGTTTGGCCGGGGTAGAGAGATCGGGAGGTGAGCGGAAAGCAGTGTTGGGGTGAAACCCGCATTCTGCTGCTCGAGTCCCCTTCACTCGGAGTCTGGCTGGGATGGGCGGGTGGAGTGCCCAGCGCGGCGCCCGGGAGACCGCCTGCAGGGGGGCTTCCTCGCTGCTCTGCGCCTCGGAAGGCAGCGAAGGAGGGCAGGGGTAGAGAGCTGTCTTCTCTGTCAGTGGCCCTGGGCTATTTACACCACCCGTGTTCTTGTGTCTCACGTGGGCATTGCTTTCCTCTGGTGGAATTGTGGGGCCCTGGAAGTTCGCTCTAACTAGTTTGATGGGGCGGGAATGTAGCCAACCCGCAGACTGGGGCCCCGCAGTCAGTTAAGGCACTTTCTCTCGTCCTTTCCAGTCTGCCCAGCTGCGGACCCTCCCCTAGCCCCAGGTCACGCTTGCGGCCTGGCTGGAGGACCCCGGTTGCGGGGAGGGTGGTTCTCACCGGCAGGCCTAGGGGTCCGATTCTGAGGAGGTAGCCGTGTAACTGTCAGGGGTCGACGTCTACGCAGTCTGGTATCTGTGCCCGGCCCGGCTCGCCCGTGTCTGAGGCAGACCCACGTTTTACACCTTGTGAGGGACTAACGATGGGGGACTTCAGATCCTGTATGTTCACTTTGCCTGCGGTTGGCTGAGATCTGGAGTCTTGCGGGGGAAAAGGCCACTTTCTTTCTGTAATAATGAAGTACTTGAAATTATGTTCAGATCTTGCCCGTTTCCTTCAAACTGGCAGAGGTGGACCAAGGGGAAGAAAGAGCAAAGGAACATTCTCTGAAAGCAATTATAATTTCTCAGACCTCTCCCAGGAGGTTCCAGCTCCCGTGCCTGAGAGGATCCAAACCCGCATATAGAATATAGAGATGGGGGTCGTGTTGGCACGCAGGGAGGAACTGAAATATGGCTTCCTGAGGTTCAGCCAGGGCATTCGATCAGCAGCAGCGCCCTCCCTCACTATCATAATTTCTGCCATCCTGGGGGATGAAATGAGACAGGACCATGTGTAAATGGGAAAAGCCTCAAGTTCTTTGGGAGGAGGGAGTGTTACATGCCTAGATAGAAGCCCTAGCACCACTGGCATTCCTGCCAAAACTAGAAATCTGCATTTAGTGACCTCATCAAAAATAGTGCTTGGGAAAGGAAAGATGGGCTCTGGTGCCGATGAGAGCAAGTCCTTCATGTTTTGCCCAAGGATCTCTGTTTTGCCTCTGACTTGCCCATCTGAAATTGGAAATGAGCTCTGCTTAGACCAGAGTGCCCTTAGTCTGAATACAAACATCATCTGGCAGCAGCGGAGGCTGGCACAGAAACAGCCCACCCCTCACCCAGAGGCCTTGGGTGGGATTTTAGTGAGCTCTCCTGCTAACTTTGGAAGGAGGGTGTGGTGACTTCAAGGAGGAGTTGGGAATCCTCTGGGTGGCCACTTAACAAAAGAGCCATTTGGCCCTGGCTGGGCTGTTCCAGGTCCTGTCAATTGTGAAAAGTGCCCTGAGGTTTAGAATCTGGCCTGATGATTATTAACACTAATGAAAGCTGCTACTATTTGTTAAGTACCTTCTATGTACCAGAGATAAAGCTTTGCAAAATCAGTATTATGATCCCCATATCTCATGTGAGGAGACTGAGTTTGGGAAAGGTTAAGTAATTTGCTAAGATTATAAAGCTAGTCAGTAGCAAAGCTGTGCCTGGAACCCAGGTCTGTCTCCTTCCACAGGGCAACTCTTCTCCCACTAAGAATAGACGCACATGTGGTAGCTGAAAATCTAGAACATTGTGAATAAAGACTGTTATTTGTAGGTCTGAGGGATGTTTGTGACCCCATTAGATTTCAGAGAAAGTGCTGGCCTAGTAAAACTGGATGCTGTTTTTTCCCAATAGGACTCAGGCATTTAATTCATACACAATGGATTAATTTCTTTAATATGTAAAGTGTAAGATGCAGTGACGTATTTATTTACCTTTCAGTTAGCAAACATCAAAAAGATTGATAAACTGTTGATGAGGTTCTGGAAAAATAGGCAGTTTCATATATTGCTGGTTGGAGAGTAAACTGGTACAACTCCTTTGGAGAGCATTTTAGAAAACTATATCAAAATTAGAAATGCCCATGCCATCTGACTCAGTGATTTCATTTTTAGGAATCTGATTTGCCATTGTTCTTGCATGTGGCCACAAAGACATGTGTATATTATAGCATTGTTTGAACTATGAAAGAACAACCTACATGCTCATCAAAGGGGGACTTGTGGTACTTCCAGATAGTTGAATACTGTTCTGTTCATCCATAAAAAAAGATTTAGGAAGCTTACTATATAACTGATATATGACAGTTTTCAAGATATAGGGCTGAGTGGAAAACATGCATAGGGTGTTTATAATATGCTATTCTTCGTGCTATAAAAGAGGAGGAAGAAGGAGCAGTCCAAGATATTTGCTTGCATTTGCATAACCATATACACAAAACCTAATAATACCTGTTGCTTCCAGGGAGAGTGGACCTGTAAACTCTTTTGTACATTTCTTAACATCTTTATTGGAGTATAATTGCTTTACAATGGTGCGTTAGTTTCTGCTGTATAACAGAGTGAATCAGCTATACATAAACATATATCCCCACAGCTCCTCCCTCTTGCGTCTCCCTCCCACCCTCCTCCCTATCCCACCCCTCTAGGTGGACACAAAGCACCGAGCTGATCTCCCTGTGCTATGCGGCTGCTTCCCACTAGCTATCTATTTTACATTTGGTAGTGTATATATGTCCATGCCACTCTCTCACTTCGTCTCAGCTTACCCTTCCCCCTCCCTGTGTTATCAAGTCCATTCTTTACGTCTGCATCTTTATTCCTGTCCTGCCCCTAGGTTCTTCAGAACCTTTTTTTTTTTTTTTAGATTCCATATATACGTGTTAGCATACAGTATTTGTTTTTCTCTTTCTGACTTACTTCACTCTGTATGACAGAGTAATATTCCATTATGTGCCACATCTTCTTTATCCATTCATCTGTCGGTGGACACTTAGGTTGCTTTCATGTCCTGGCTTTTGTAAATAGAGCTGCAATGAACACTGTGGTACATGACTGTTTAAGAGAGGACTGTAAGTTCCCTCTATGCCTACTTTCTGGAGAGGTTTTATCATAAATGGGTGTTGAATTTTGTCGAAAGCTTTTTCTGCATCTATTGAGATGATCATATGGTTTTTCTCCTTCAATTTGTTAATATGGTTTATCACTTGGATTGATTTGTGTATATTGAAGAATCCTTGCCTTCCTGGGATAAAACCCACTTGATCATGGTGTGTGATCCTTTTAATGTGCTGTTGGATTCTGTTTGCTAGTATTTTGTTGAGGATTTTTGCATCTATGTTCATCAGTGATATTGGTCTGTAGTTTTCTTTCTTTGTGACATCTTTGTCTGGTTTTGGTATCAGGGTGATGGTGGCCTTGTAGAATGAGTTTGGGAGTGTTCCTCCCTCTGCTATATTTTGGAAGAGTTTGAGAAGGATAGGTGTTAGCTCTGCTCTAAATGTTTGATAGAATTCGTCTGTGAAGCCATCTGGTCCTGGGCTTTTGTTTGTTGAAAGACTTTTAATCACAGTTTCAATTTCAGTGCTTGTGATTGGTCTGTTTATATTTTCTGTTTCTTCCTGGTTCAGTCTCGGGAGGTTGTGCTTTTCTAAGAAATTGTCCATTTCTTCCAGGTTGTCCATTTTATTGGCATATAGTTGCTTGTAGTAATCTCTCATGATCCTTTGTATTTCTGCAGTGTCAGTTGCTACTTCTTTTTCATTTCTAATTCTATTGATTTGAGTCTTCTCCCTTTTTTTCTTGATGAGTCTGGCTAATGGTGTATCAATTTTGTTTATCTTCTCAAAGAACCAGCTTTTAGTTTTATTGATCTTAGCTATGGTTTCCTTCATTTCTTTTTCATTTATTTCTGATCTGACCTTTATGATTTCTTTCCTTCTGCTAACTTTGGGGTTTTTTTGTTCTTTTTTCTCTAATTGCTTTGGGTGTAAGTTTAGGTTGTTTGAAATGTTTCTTGTTTCTTGAGGTAGGATTGTATTGTTATAAACTTCCCTCTTAGAACTGCTTTTGCTGCATCCCATAGGCTTTGGGTCATCGTGTTTTCATTGTCATTTGTTTCTAGGTATTTTTTGATTTCCTCTTTGATTTCTTCAGTGATCTCTTGGTTATTTAGTAGTGTATTGTTTAGCCTCCATGTGTTTGTATTTTTTACAGATTTTTTCCTGTAACTGATATCTAGTCTCATAGCGTTGTGGTCGGAAAAGATGCTTGATACGATTTCAGTTTTCTTAAATTTACCAAGGCTTGATTTGTGACCCAAGATATGATCTATCCTGAAGAATGTTCCATGAGCACTTGAGAAGAAAGTGTATTCTGTTGGTTTTGGATGGCGTGTCCTATAAATATCAATTAAGTCCATCTTGTTTAATGTATCATTTAAAGCTTGTGTTTCCTTATTTATTTTCATTTTGGTTGATCTGTCCATTGGTGAAAGTGGGGTGTTAAAGTCCCCTACTATGATTACGTTACTGTCGATTTACCCTTTTATGGTTGTTAGCATTTGCCTTATGTTTTGAGGTGCTCCTATGTTGGGTGCATATATATTTACAATTGTTATATCTTCTTCTTGGATTGATCCCTTGATCATTATGTAGTGTCCTTCTTTGTCTCTTGTAATAGTCTTTATTTTAAAGTCTATTTTATCTGATATGAGAATTGCTACTCCAGCTTTCTTTTGATTTCCAATTGCATGGAATATCTTTTTCCATCTCCTCACTTTCAGTCTGTACGTGTCCCTAAGTCTGAAGTGGGTCTCTTGTAGACAGCATATATACGGGTCTTGTTTTTGTATCCATTCAGCCAGTCTATGTCTTTTGGTTGGGGCATTTAATCCATTTACATTTAAGGTAGTTATTGATACGTGTTTTCCTGTTACCATTTTCTTAATTGTTTTGGGTTTGTTGTTGTAGGTCTTTTCCTTCTCTTTTGTTTCCTGCCTAGAGAAGTTCCTTTAGGATTTGTTGTAAAGCTGGTTTGGTGGTGCTGAATTCTCTTAGCTTTTGCTTGTCTGTAAAGGTTTTAATTTCTCTGTCGAATCTGAATGAGATCCTTGCTGGGTAGAGTAATCTTAGTTGCAGGTTTTTCCCCTTCATCACTTTAAATATGTCCTGCCACTCCCTTCTGGCTTGCAGAGTTTCTGCTGAAAGATCAGCTGTTAACCTTATGGGGATTCCCTTGTATGTTATTTTTTGCTTTACTGTTGTTGCTTTTAATATTTTTTCTTTGTATTTAATTTTTGATAGTTTGATGAATATGTGTCTTGGTGTGTTTCTCCTTGGATTTTTCCTGTATGGGACTCTCTGCGCTTCCTGGACTTGATTGACTATTTCCTTTCCCATATTAAGGAAGTTTTCAACTATAATCTTTTCAAATATTTTCTCAGTCCCTTTCTTTTTCTCTTCTTCTTCTGGGACCCCTATAATTCAAATGTTGGTGCGTTTAATGTTGTCCCAGAGGTCTCTGAGACTGTCCTCAATTCTTTTCAATCTTTTTTCTTTATTCTGCTCTGCAGTAGTTATTTCCACTATTTTATCTTCCAGGTCATTTACCCGTTCTTCTGCCTCAGTTATTCTGCTATTGATTCCTTCTAGAGAAGTTTTAATTTCATTTATTGTGTTGTTCATCATTGTTTGTTTGCTCTTTAGTTCTTCTAGTTCCTTGTTAAAGGTTTCTTGTATTTTCTCCATTCTATTTCCAAGATTTTCGATCATGTTTACTATCATTACTCTGAATTCTTTTTCAGGTAGACTGCCTATATCCTCTTCATTTGTTTGGTCTGGTCGGTTTTTACCTTGCTCCTTCATCTGCTGTGTATTTCTCTGTCTTCTCATTTTTCGTAACTTACTGTGTTTGGGGTCTCCTTTCTGCAGGCTGCAGGTTCGTAGTTCCCGTTGGTTTTGGTGTCTGCCCCCAGTGGGTAAGGTTGGTTCAGTGGGTTGTGTAGGCTTCCTGGTGGAGGGGACTGGTGCCTGTGTTCTGGTGGATGAGGCTGGATCATGTCTTTCTGTTGGGCAGGACCACGTCTGGTGGTGTGTTTTGGGGTGTCTGTGACCTTATTATGATTTTAGGCTGCCTCTCTGCTAATGGGTGGGGTTGTGTTCCTATTCTGCTAGTTGTTTGGCATAGGGTGTTCAGCACTGTAGCTTGCTGGTCATTGAGTGGAGTTGGATCCTAGTGTTGAGATGGAGATCTCAGAGAGAGCTTTCACCATTTGATATTACGTGGGGCCGGGAGGTTTCTGGTGGTCTAATGTCCTGAACTCGGCTTTCCCACCTCAGAGGCTCAGGCCTGACACCTGGCTGGACCACCAAGACTCTGTCAGTCACCCAGCTCAGAAGAAAAGGGAGAAAAAAGAAAGAAAGAAAGAAAAATAAAATAAAGTTATTGAAATAAAAAATTTAAAAAAATTATTAAAAATAAAAAAGTAATAAAAAAAATAAAGAAAGAAAGAGCAACCAAACCAAAGAACAAATCTACCAATGATAACAAGCGCTAAAAACTATATTAAAAAAAATAATGGACAGGCAGAACCATAGGACAAATTGTAAAAGCAAAGCTATACAGACAAAATCACACAAAGAAGCATACACATACACACTCACAAAAGAAGAAAAAGGGAAAACTATATATATATATATTAAAGAAAAAGGACGAGAGCAACCAAGTCAATAAACAAATCTACCAATGATAATAAGCTCTAAATACTAAACTAAGATAAACATAAAACCAGAAGCAAATTAGATGCAGAAAGCAAACCCCAAGTCTACAGTTGATCCCAAAGCCCACCTCCTCAATTTTGGGATGATTTGTTGTCTATTCAGGTATTCCAGAGATGCAGGGTACATCAGTTTGATTGTGGAGATTTAATCCACTGCTCCTGAGGCTGCATGGAGAGGTTTCCCTTTCTCTTCTTTGTTCGCACAGCTCCTGGGGTTCAGCTTTGGATTTGGCCCCCGCCTCTGCGTGTAGGTCACCTGAGGGCATCTGTTCCCTGCCCAGACAGGATGGGCTTAAAGTAGCAGCTGATCAGGGGGCTCTGGCTCACTCAGGCCGGGGGTAGGGAGGGGTACGGAATGCGGGGTGAGCCTGCAGCGGCAGAGGCTGGCATGAGGTTGCAACAGCCTGAGGCGAGCCGTGTGTTCTCCCGGGAACTTGTCCCTGCATCACGGGACCCTGGCAGTGGCGGGCTGCACAGGCTCCCAGGAGGGGAGGTGTGGGTATTGACCTGTGCTTGCACACAGGCTTCTTGGTGGCTGCAGCAGCAGCCTTAGCGTCTCATGCCCATCTCTGGGTTCCGCACTGATAGCTGCGGCTCGCGCCCATCTCTGGAGCTCATTTAGGCAGTGCTCTGAATCCCCTCTCCTCATGCACCCTGAAACAATGGTCTCTTGCCTCTTAGGCAGGTCCAGACTTTTTCCCAGACTCCCTCCCGGCTAGCTGTGGCTCACTAGCCCCCTTCAGGCTGTGTTCACGCAGCCAACCCCAGTCCTCTCTCTGGGATCTGACCTCCGAAGCCCGAGCCTCAGCTCCCAGCCCCCGCCGGCCCCGGCGGGTGAGCAGACAAGCCTCTCGGGCTGGTGAGTGCTGGTTGGCACCGAGCCTCTGTGCGGGAATCTCTCCGCTTTGCCCTCTGCACCCCTGTTGCTGTGCTCTCCTCCATGGCTCTGAACCTTCCCCCCCCCCGCCCATCCCCCCACTGTCTCTGCCAGTGAAGGGGCTTCCTAGCGTGTGGAAGCTTTTCCTCCTTCACAGCTCCTTCCCAGAGGTGCAGGTCCCATCCCTATTCTTTAGTCTCTGTTTTTCCTTTTTTCTTTTGCCCTACCCAGGTACGTGGGGAGTTTCTTGCCTTTTGGGAAGTCTGAGGTCTTCTGCCAGCGTTCAGTAGATGTTTTGTAGGAGCTGTTCCACATGTACATGTATTTTTGATGTATTTGTGGGGAGGAAGGTAATCTCGCATGTCTTACTCCTCCGCCATCTTGAAGCTATCCCCCATTAACTATTTTTAAAAAACCCTCTTTCCTTGCCCTGTGTCTGACATATTCCCTCAAGCTCTTCTCCAGCTGAACAGTGTGGGGCAATACTCCCCCTCAGGTTGCTTGAGAGGTTCCCTTTGGGATAAAAGCCAAAGGGCTGTGAGACCACACAGGGCTCATAGGCTCTGAACCATCTAAAATTCCTTTAAATTTAACTGTGCAAGTTTTCTTGGAAAGCTGGGGAGAGAGGTGTCTTTAGCCTCTCTGAGCTGGGTAGGCAAGATAGGATCCTCCAATCTTGAAAACAACATGAAGAAATAGACACTATCCTTCTTTTTACCACCCTACTGTTTCCCTGTACAGAATAAAGTGTCAGTGCCTGGACAGCACTAGGTAAGGGGGCAGGAGGAACATTGTGGTTGGGCATCAGAGAGGGCAGAAGAAGGTCTATTTCTGGTGTTGCATTTGGGCCTCAGAAAGGAGAGGAAGGGCAATACGCTTGAAAGAAAAGGTTTGAAAATTGCTCTGGGGTCTCTTGGGCTGTATTGCCCCAGAGGAGGAAGGAAGGTAGGTTATTGATGCAGTCGTCACCTGCATCAACCAGTATGTCCCTAGATGCCCCTTTGGCTGCTTCCCATCTGCACAGATGCCCAGTTCAGTTTTTCACCCCCCATGCAGCTTGGAAGCCAGCAGATGCACGAAGCGTATGGGGACAGGTATTAGGCACTGCCTTCCCTCCTTCAGGTAGGGCAGCTGTTGAATAGCAGAAGCAGTGGAAGAAAAACTTGCTTTTAATCACACGAGAAGGGGTCCTCCAGCACTGTTAGGTAGGAAGCCTTCATTGGGAGCTTTCTCTGTTCCCGTTACTCTGCTAAGCACTCTGCCTACATTATCTCATTTAACCACTTGATCAGGTACATGTGAGAACCCAGGCTGTTTGCCATCAAGCAACGACACCTTTATGCTCTCCTTTCAATGACTTTTCCGATCTCTGCACAGTAACCTGCAGCACAGGCACAGCGGCATCACAGAGGTGCTCGCATGCTCAGTTTGGGTTATAACAGCATGTGGCTGAGCTGGAACCTTTGCAGGCTGGATAGGTTTGTATAAGGCATGGTTCAGGGACAAAGCAGTCAGCGCTTTTGGTTTGGATTTCCATCTTTCTTGCTTCTGTCTCTGTGTGTGCATTAGGGCTGGGTTGAGTGGACTGCAAGTGTGATGTTCCCCAGGGACAGAGGGAGGAGGGGTTGTCCAGACACCAGTGGTGTGGAGGGCTGTGAGGATGTGCTCGGGAGGCCCGATGTCTGCCCCCAAGGAGGAAGATGAGCAGGGTGGCCCCTGAACGCCAGGTCTGTGCTGGGAGTCTGTCTGCTGTTTGAAACAAAACAGCCTGAGAACTGAGAGCCTTGCTCACTGCAAACCTTTCTTCTCCTATGCAGCTCACTGGCTAGGACTCACCTCTGACTCCCATTCCACTTAAAAAAAAAATAGCTTGAATTTTTCTCCAAATAAATTCTGGAGCACACAGGCAGGTGCTCCTTCTGTATGCTCTGTTGCCAGTAGAGGTGAGAGCAAGAAGCTAGACTGGGCTCTCAGCTAAGGCTGCCAGAACCTAGCCAGAAGCGGGAAAGCCAGATACCACAACTATTTTTTAAAAAGTCACCTTATGACACACACACAAATGATATTTACATACATACTAGTAGTAGATGATCAGCCTAACACACTTCAATTCAGAAAATGCCTATTGTTCAAGGCACTGGGAAGACAGAAAGATGAGCAAGGCCTGGTCCCTGGGTTTGAGTTGCCTGCAAGGCGGTGTGGGAGAGGAACAGTCATAACATCAGCAGGACTCTGCAGACTAAAGAAGTAAATGCCAAGTAGAGGTACAGGCAACGTGCGGTCACATGCAGAGGGGCTAAAGTGAATCAGGCTGGCCCCAGTAATTCTGGTAGATCATGAAGGTATTTTTGGAGGAGGTGATTTTTGAACTGAGCCTTGAAGGTTAAGTATGATTTTGATAGACAAGCTCAGGAGAAAGGGCAGATGTGGCTAAGAGAACAGCTTGGGCAAAGGCACAGGGTTACGATAGAATATGGAGTGTTTAAAGATATACTTGTATCAGTAAAATGTCATGATTTACCCAGCTTCTGCTACAGACATAATACATAGCATTTTTAGATACAGAATAAAACTTTCTCTCCCCATTAAGTAGGCAGTCACTATGATTTTTTTTGTGTGTGTGTGGTAAAATCAACAGGGCTTAATGATGGTTTAGATATTAGAAGTGAAGCTCACAAGGACTAGACCTGTAAAGTTATAATAGGTTTATATTGGATTCATTTTACTTTTAAAAATAACAGTGGATGGTATTTTCACATGTAAAATCTACGTTTCTGTTGTATCAAACCACTGTGTCACTGAGTTTTCCAGTTGGGAGGCAGCAGAGAATAGGAGGAGGAGTACTGAGGCTGAGGATTTAAGTTCTGTCTTCCTATTTTGTTCGGTCTTTTATTCACTCATGCATTTATTCCTGCATTCAACCAACATGATCCATGTGCCTGGGCCACGTGCTGGGCTCACTAGGGAGAGGGAGAGAAGGAAAAGCCACAGTCCCTGTACCCTCCAGGAACTTGCAGTACATGAAAGAGATCACAGGAGAAGGTGATAAATGCTATAGTAAAAATAGGGGCAAAGGGCAATGGGAAAACGTAATATTTTCTCAATAAATGCTGGTTGCTAGGGACTTACCTGGTGGCGTAGTGGTTAAGAATCCGCCTGCCAATTCAGGGGACACGGGTTCGAGCCCTGGTCTGGGAAGATCCCACATGCCTTGGAGCAACTAAGCCCGTGCACCACAACTACTGAGCCTGTGCTCTAGAGCCCACAAGCCACAACTACTGAGCCCATGTGCCACAACTACTGAAGCCCGCACACCTAGAGCCCCTGCTTGCTGCAACTAGAGAAAGCCCGCGTGCAGCAATGAAGACCCAACTCAGCCAAAAAAATTTTTAAATAAATAAATAATATTAAAAATAATTTTTAAAAAATGCCGGTTGCTATGAATAACCAATATGATAAATTGTACGAGACACCACCAAGAGAACAAATCAGAAAACTAAAAACTTTTCTTTGGATTTGGCCAGTAAGTCTCAAACACTTGTTCGTGTCATGAAACCCATGGGAATCATGGTGTTCTTTGGAGAACACCATGATATATTTATATATTAAAATGGATGAATTATAATTTTGAACTAAATCAGAGAGCATCCTATGCCAGATTCTACCACAGACATAGAAGAGTAGGTGTCACGTATCAAGAAAACTTTCTGAAACAAAATCTTTAAATTGAGAATGATCTGTCAGCTCATATTTTCCCCTAAGAATTGGGGAAAGACTGCCAGGTGTCTATTTTAGTGCAGGAAACCCTCAGTGCAGCTAGTAGAACATCAGGACTCCACAGGAGTACAGTTTTGGCAGTTTGAAGGTTGTTGACTTTAACAAGGGCAATTTCAGAGAAGTAATGAGGCCAGAAGCTAGTTAGAGTCAGGTTGAAAAGTGAGGATCGCATTTTCAAGATGTCAGCAAGTACTTATTGAGTATCACAGGGGATACAATGTTGAGGGGGACCAAAACCAAAACAGTCAAAGCCGCAGCCTTCATGGAGCTTGAAGTCGCTTGCGGGAAACAAATTTGTCGCAAGGGAAATGTAAAGTGACACTGTGAAAAAAGCTCTGAAGTAGAGAACATGGTACATTATAAGAGGGTTTAATGGGAGGTCTGGGGCCATCCAGGGAGCACCTGGGAAGTCATCCTGAGGGAGCGATGACTGAGCTGAAACCTGAAGAGTGAGCAGGAACGAAGGAGGTGAGGGGACTTTGGGAGCCGGGAGAGGATATTCCAGGAACGGGGAAGGTCCCTGGCTACAGGGAACATGGCATTTTGAGATGCCAAAGGCCTCTCAGTGGACTGAGGTGCAGAGAGTGAGAGGGAGAAACACACGAGATGAGCAGGAGAGGTAGAAAGGAGTTAGAACATGCAGAGTCTTATCAGCCACAGTAAGGATCTGATGTTGATTCTACAGCAGTGGGTAGTCACTGAAGTACTTAAGCAGGAGAGTGACATAGTCAGATTTTCCATTTCAAAGAGATCACATTGGTTGTATAGTGTGGACAGTCTATTTGAGGTGGTCAAGAGTGTATCCAGGGAGACCTATTAGGAGACTCACTTGATACTTCAAGTGAGTCCAGGTGAAAGATGACAGTTGTTTAGGCTTGGATGTGTATAGTGGAGATGGAAAGAAGTAGGCAGATTTGAGAGGTTTAGAGGATAAAATGGACGGGAAGTGATGGCTTGGATGTGAGAGTTGAGAAGGAAGTTTTGAGGATAAGTCCTAGGCTTCCAGCTTTGTGTGGTAGATGGTGGTACCATTCCCTGAGGCAGGAAATAATGAGGGAGAACAAGACTTTAGAGCAAACATCATGAGTTCAACCTCAGCCATGTTGTATTTGAGGAGCCTCTGAGCCATCTGAATGGGGAGATCAGGAGGGCAGGTGGATATATAGGCAGGAGTTTTGAGAAGTCTGGGCAGGAAATATGCCTCTGTAAGTCATCAACATCTAGGGGTAATTGAAGCCATGACATGGATGAAGCTGCCTATGGAGCAAGGATGGGCTTAGAAGAGAAGGCCTGGCACTAACTTCAAGTAGAGGAGGATGAGCCTGAAAAGTAACCAGAGAAGGATGATCCAGGGAGATAAGAGAAAAACCAGGAGGCGAAAACTTCATGAAAGCCAAGAGCAGAGGGTTTCCTGAAGAAGAGAAGAGAGAGCACAGGTGCTGCTGAGAGGTCAGTGAAAACAAGGACCAATAAAAGTCCATTGGCTTTCGCCACATGGAGATCACAAGTGATTTAAGCAAAAGCTTCAGTGATGTGATAGGCAAAAGTCAGATTGTAGTCGGTGGAGGAGAAAGTGGAAAGTGAGGAAATGGACACTGCATGTATAAATCTTTCCAGAGGTTTGGCTGTGATAGAGAGATAGGGTGGTTTAATTGTTTTAATGGGAGACAGCTGAGCACATTTAAATGCCAATGGAAAGGATCCAGTTGAATGGAGAAGTTATAGGTTAAAGGAAGGATAATTCACAATGTGAGGTTTCTAAGAAGATAGGAGGACAGCGTCAAACGTGCAGGTGGAGGGACTGGCCTTAGGGTGGAGAGGGACCACTCGTGGGGCTAACTGGAGAGGAGGAGGGCAGGGTTAGGGCGGATGTCAGTATGCTTGTAAGTGATGCTTGTAAGCGGTGGTGGCAAGATGAGGGTGTTGCCATCGATGAAGAAAAGGAAGGGTGAATAGAGGGGAGACAGGAGGAAGGGCATTATCTTAGAATGGGCATGGTGAGGACAGTGAAGAGAGAAGGGTGAAGAAGCTAGAGAAAGATGATATTGAAACACTTATTAGGTGTGTGACATTGAGCCCGTTTTCTTACCTGTAAGATGAGAATAATACCCATGATGCCTACTCTAAAGAGTTATGCCTGACACATAGAAAGTGATCAACAAATGCAGGCTCCGCTTTTAACTTTTATCCTCACCGTCAGTGGCTAGCTGTTGAACACATAATTGGTTTTAGTATGAAATAGTCATCAATACTCCCAGGAAGTTAGTAGCTAAGAAGTAGATGGACACCTCTCCATCTGCCACTTGTCTCATGTCCCATCTCTGAGGCACCAACCTCTTTTTTCTCCAAGCACTTGGAAGCTTTTCTACTACTTAAGCTGAGGGATTTGTACGTGGTGCTTAGCCAGGGCAGATTCTATTAGGGATTTAATCATACAGGCAGGGCACTGGGCCAGGGTGAAAAGAGAAGAGGTTCAATTAATTCAAGAGCCCAATCTCTTCTGACCTCATTCATATACGGAGGAACTCATTTCTTCATTCCTTTCATAATGTTAGTTGAAGACAACTTAGCATCAGGCCTGCATCCGGGGCTGAGATACAGAGATGAATAGGAATGGTTCCTACTCTCGTGGTATTAATCTGATCAGATAAATGTTGTAATGACTGTATCACATGCTAGGAGCATGGAAGAAGGAGACCCTGGCTGTGCCCAGACAAGGCAGGGAAGGCTTTCCAGAGCAGGTAGTGTTTGAGCTGGAACGTGAAGGTGAAAGTCTTTGCAGACAAGAAGGGAACATCTTTGCAGACAAGGAGGGAAGTCTCCTGGATCCTGCAGTCAGAGGGAGGCCCAGGAGGCTCAAGAAATGGCAGGAGGAACTGGAAACTGCATATAATCAGTGATGTCAGAGTAGGAAATGTTAGATTATGGAGAAGAAATGAGAGACTTGACAGAGCGTGGCATGCTGCCTCCCTGGCTAAGGACCTTGACTTGACCCTGTAGGAGATATGGAGCCACTGTAGATTTTTGAGTAGAGGCAGAGTGATGGGTCAGAAGACAGTGGTGGTAGTCTAAGTGAGGGTTGACCAGAGCACAGTTTCAGTGATATGGGTCGAAGCATGGCGATGGTAGTAGATGAGTAAAATGAAATTAAAAGCCATTGGTGTTAAGGAAGTCGTGGAAGTTTGAGGCTAGGGTGTTAGAGAGGTCATCTTTGTACATGTTGAAACTTTCTGGGATGATGGCAGAAGCTTAGGTGATGGGGAGACAATTGCTAAATCCTCAGTGAGTGAGGGAGCATCGGTTGTGGGGCAAGGGGTAGAGTGAAGAATACTCAAATAGCATGGACCTCAAAGGACTAAGGATTTTTGCTAGATAATGGAAATAAAACACTCTAGACTCTACTTCTGGAAAGCAGAATAGACTCATGAAAGACTGTTGCTTATGTCCAAGGTGAGGCAGCCACCATAAAACAGCACATATTTCCGAGATCTCAGGCCACTGAGGACTGCTTGAGGACACCATACAACATGACAGATGGGTACCCACAGATCTCAGAAATCAGCTGAGTCGTCCTGATAACTCCACAAGCCATGATGTTGTCCTTGGTGGAGTCCTTTTCCCAGTCAGTCAAAGAACCATTTCCAGCTTCTTTGCTGAGGTCTTGTCCTCTTACTATGGCAAAGGAGTTGGGCAAACAGCAGCCATCATCTCAGGCACTGGCTGTTCAACACCCGTTGTCTCTTGGCAGATGGGTCTCATTGCCGACTCACTTCTCTGTTGGTCATCCACTCTGTACCCAGTGCTGTTCTGGGCACACTGGAGGATTCAGAAAACTACCAGACATGGTCCATGGCCTCAAGGATCGCATTGTCTAATTAGAAAAGCTAGACTGGTACACCTGGAATAGTAAGAGGCAATAGTAAGAGGCCTTGTCCAGTTTAAGGGGTAGGTGGTTGGGTACAGACAGTCAGGAAAGGAGGTATGTGTATTCCTACTATCTAGTCAAGAGTTCAGGGGGATGGAAGAGAGAGCGTAAGGAATCTGAAAAGACCTTCAGATTTTTGGATGGGGGAAGGAGGCGTGGGAAGTGGTGGTGCCATTTGGAGAGACAGGAAGTACAATAGAAGAGATACTTGGAGGGGAGGTGAAGACCTCTGATTTGGAAATGGAGAGTTTGTAGGCTTATTTAGGTGGATGTGGGACTCATTCTTCTATGCTGATGCAATGGAAAGTTCTGAGCATGCATGAGGAATAAATGTCTTAACAAAAGGAAAAAAGAGTTAATGAGGCGCCAAATGAAGACAATGGCAATAAAAGGATGGAGAAAGCACATATTCTAGAAACAGTCAGGAGAAAAATGGGTAAGATTTGGTAATTGATCAGATGTTAGGGGACAGACTGGGATGACTCCAAGTTACTGGGCACGGGGACTGGGTGGATGGTGGTACCACTAATTAAGAGGAGGGAAAGCACTTTGCAGAGAAGAGCAGGTAAAATAATAAGGCCTGTTTTGGAACATTCGAATCGGAGATTACTGTGGGATAACTAAGTATACAGTGTCTAGGAGCCACTTGGTGGTGCAAGTCTGAAACTCAAGGAGTATTCAGCCCAGATATATAGCTTTGGGAATCATCCATAAACAGGTGAGTGCCTGAGGCAGGCATGGTGGAGCAAGGAGGGAACCTTGGCAAAAACTCATGTTTATGAGGGGAATGGTCTAGAGAGGGGTCCCCAACCCCCGGGCCTCGGACTGGTAGCGGTCCGTGGCCTGTTAGGAACCGGGCCGCGCAGCGGGCGAGCGGGTGAAGCTTCATCTGTGGCTCCCCATCGCTCCCCATCGCCCGCATTACCGCCTGCACCATCCCTCCTGCCCCCCCCACCCCCATGGAAAAATTGTCTTCCCGAAACTGGTCCCAGGTGCTAGAAAGGTTGGGGACCGCTGGTCTAGAGGAGACAGTCAAAGAAGGAATAGTCTGGATGGTGTGAGTTGAACCAGGAGAGGTAGGATCATGATGGTTGAAGAGGAGAAAAGTTAAGGACTAACGAGTGAGTAGTAGGAGTACTCACAAATAGCAGTGAGTAGTCAACAGTAGATTGTTTGGGAGGGGCAAGTGGGGCCATTGATGACCTACGTCAGAGCAATTTCAGAGTAGTGGTGGGAGTTGGGAACCAGTGAGTTCAGAATGAAGTTGTGAGAAAGTAGAGAAACAAATATTTGAGAAGTTTTGCCGCAAACAGGCAGAGACAGGCAGCAATAGCTGGATGAATATTATGAGGATGTGGAGACAGCAAGGGCAGATTTTTATTCCTAGTAGCTTTGTTGGGAAGAAGCAAGATTGTTGGGACAGTAACAAGCGGGGATGGTATCCTACAGGATACTGTAGTGTCCTGTAGTATCCTACAGGGGGATAGGAGAAGAAGCAATGGGTTGTTTTTAAGAGTGGAAGAAACTTGATCAGGCCCATGGGCTGAGGGGATAAAGCCAAGAGGACAAAAGGGGAAGGTCCAGGCAGAGAGAGTATTCAGTGGAGCCTGGACTGGGAGGAGAAGGAGGAGGTGGGATCTAGATCACGGGTAGGAGGCTGGACTGACCAACAGGAGGAGTCTTTCAGCCTTTGGATAGTCAGGAAAGAGGATGAGGGTTGGGGTCGGCCTGGATAAGATTTTGTGTTAGGCTGGGGATGGGGAAGAGAAGAGCAAGTGGTTCACCCTTGATGGAGTCAGTACCCTCCATGATGGAGACAAGGCTGTGTGCTGAGAGTGAAGAGCATGGGGGTCTGGTGGGAGCATGAGAAGGAGGGTGAAGGTTTAGAACAATCCCTAAGGGGAATGGAAGTACTATGGAGTAAAGGCTTCCGGTTATTAAGCCCAGACAACTGAACAATGATGATCACGTTGACAGAATTGGATTTGTTCAAGGGAAAATTGGGAGGAGAATGCTAAGGGTCTTTTGAGCATGTTAAATTCAGGGTGGTGGCAGGAAATCCACAAGAACAAGTCCTACGGGTGATGAGACTATCTCAGGGTACGTGACTACTAAAAGCCAGCATCCTCTCCAGCCTCCAGGCTCTGCCAGCAGAGCTGTTTAGCCCAGCCGCTGCACAGAATCTCCCCTCAGACAGAGGAAGTGGTGCAACCAGTGAGATGTTCAGTAACATGCTATGAGAGTGTCTCTGAGCACCAAGTGATATGGGCTCATAGATGTTGGTATTGCTATTGGATTCTTGATGCCTTGTTAACTGAAAGGTCATATGGGGAAAGATAGGTTGGGCGGGAATTCTTCTGGTAGCTTTTTTTTTTTCTTCTTCTGTCTCTATTAACAAAGCCTGAATCAGAGAACATGCTGCTCTCTCTGCCTTGGGAGAAAATGCTTATCTGGATGCCGGAGCTTTCCTCAATCCAGATCATCTTCCCAAATGATTCCCTACTGGCAGGCAAATGGTAACTGTATCTTCTGGATCTTTTAGAATCTAAAAGAAGGTATTTTACTACATACAATATTTGAGGACAAAAGGCTGCTGTTTCTCCGAAACAGGCTTTTAATGGTTTAGGAGAAAAACAACAGAAAAAAAAAGCGCTAATGTTTCCCCTAACCCTATCGCCCCTTCTCTCCACCCCATCTTCCTGTCTGCTCATGCTTCCACCAGTCTGCATGCCTCCTCTTACTAGGTGAGCTTGAGTAAGTGTGAAGGGTACAGGAATGTATGACTATGTAGATACTATAAATAGTTGCTCTAGTCCCTTTCCTTTCTTCAGCTCACTAGCTACTTCATTGGTGTTCCTGGCCTTTTGTCCACCCATCCATCTGACTTTTAGCAGGTATGTATTGGTAGGGCCATGCAGGTTATTACAATTTTTATATACTTTCCTATTGGATGGTAAATGGTCACTTTCTGGAGTTCTTTGAGTCTCCTACCCCTGGGGCTGCTCTAGCCCCTCGCTTAAGACTCCCAGATTTCCCCATTGTCCAGCAACCAGAAGGGTAATGCCTGGCACAGTGGGGGCCTCCTCTTCATAGCCTCAGTGCTGTGGTGGACATCAGTGCTGATTGGTCATGATGGGCCCTACCAGTTATTTTTCCATACTGAGGCTTACTGTGTATCAGATACCGGGCCAGGTGCTGGAGATACAACGGTAAACAAGGCAGGCAAAGCCCCTGCCTTTGTGAAACCCATAGTCTAGACCAATGTTTCTCAGCCTCATCACTTGATGAACTCAGGCCTGATAATCCTTTGTTGTGGGGCTGTCCTGTGCATTGTAGGGTGTTTAGCAGCACCCCTGGCCTCTACCTACTAGATGCTCGTAGCAACCTCTCCCCGCCCCCCGCCCCCCATCGTGACAACCAAAAATATGTCCAGATGTTGCCAAATGTCCCCTTGAGGGCAAAATACCGCCCCTTCCCCATTGAAAGGATAAAAAGTATTATCAAACAATTGATCACAAGGATAAAAATACAATGACCAAGTATAAAGATGCTCTGAAAAAAAATGAGCAGGTACCATGATAGAGAGTGAAAGGAGACTTACTTTAGGTTTGATTATGAAGCAAGGCCTCATTGATGAAGTAACACTTAAGCAGAGGCCCAGGGGAAGAGAAGGAGCCAGTCACATGAGGAATGAGGGGCTGAACAAAGGGCTTTTGCTGTTTGAAGACAAAAAAAAGGCCCTCGTTTACTGGGGCCTAGGGACCAAAGGGAAAAATGGTGCAAGATGAGTGTGGACAGGTAGACAGGGGCTAGATTATGCAGGGCCTTGTAAACCATGGTATTCTAAGAGTAATCCAAATACTTGTACCGTGTTTTAAGTAGGCAAGCAGTATGCACAGGTTGATGTTTGAAGAAGATCATCTGTCTGCTGAGTGGCAGCCAGTTGGGAAATGATTACAGCGGTCCAGGCAAGAGATTGAGGGTAGCCTGGGTCAGGGCAGTGGAGATGGAGAGATGTGGATGGATTTGGGATTTGCCTTGCTTGTTCCTGATGCCTCACACATTTTGGTCATATCCGAGGGTTGGCAGTACTGGTTTGGGGACTACCTTTACTTTATTCAGTAGCATTTATTGAGTGCCCACTGCATGCCCAATGAGTAAGACACTGATCCAGGCAGCTCAAAGTCTAGTAGGGAAACAAATACAATATGATGCCAGAGTGTGGAGGTGCCATGACTCTATAAGCATGAAGTGTTGTGGAAGTCTGTGGAGGGGAAGCTAACCCAGCCTGGGGGGAGGAGAAGAGTCAGGGGAGGACTGGAGGAGGTGGCACTTAAATTGATCTATAGAAAATAAGTTAACCAAGTGAAGTGGAGGAGAACAGGCATGCCAGGCCTAGCACAACCCAGCGGAGACCCAGAGGATGCAAAGAGCATGGCAGGGCAGAAGCATAAAAACCAGGGCAGGGGCAGATGAGAGAGGAGGCTGCAGGGGTCGGCAAGGGCCAGACCACGATGGCAAATGCAGCCTTTGGGTCTCAAGGGGCAACTGACAGCGAGGGGAAAACAGGAGCAGATGAGAGGTGTGGGGTCTCCAGCTCCCAGTCTTGTCTCCTCCAGTGCATCCCCCTCTTGCTACCAGAGGGTTCCCTCTGAGGTCTAGAACTACTTACGACCTCTCAGGGTTCCCCTCATCTTGTCTGTCCCACAAAGTTCCCCACAGTGGCTCCCAGTTGTCCTCATCGCACTCAGCTCCTGCCACACCAAGTGACACTTACCTTTGCAAACCCGCCACTCTCTTCCATGCCATGTGCCCTCTCTCATGCGGCTCCCTAACTCCCCCCCAAAAAAAAAACAGAAAGAGAAAGCACAAGATTGTCCTCACAGTTAAAGTAACTAGTATCGACAGAAATGTTTACTAATCAGGGATTTCTTTAGAAAACTAGCAGCCACTTAAAATGAAACATACTTTACACGAAAAGATTTACATGATCTGTAGCTAAATTATAAAGTGGCATGTACATAGTATAATCCAGTAATAAGCACGTGTGTATATGTGGGTGTGTGTACGAGAGTATAATAAAACGTTAACAGGGCTTATCTCCAAGTGAACAGTTACAGGTGATTTTAATTTTTATCTTTTGACTTACGTATTTTAAAAATTTTCTAATACACAATTATTACTTTTATGGTAAGAAACAAACAACGAACAAAGCTGCTCTAGAGATCTGGCTGGCAAAGTTCCCAAGAGTGACTGACCTCTGGCTGGCTACCCTGACTGCTCACTGTAGACACAGCAGTATTTTTCTCCAGGAGGACTGCAAGCAAGACTAATTCATTAAGTTCTTTCAGTCCTGAAGATGACAGGAGCCAGGAAAGCATAAAGTCTTGTTACTATGACAGCCGGTAGCCTTGATGTCTTTGTGTTTATTTATTAACAGGACTTTATGTATCCATCCTCCCACCAGTTCCAGGAGCTTCACAGCTGACTTTGATACAGATCACATTCTCAAAATGGTACAGCCCATCCGTCAGAAGAAAGACAAGGCCGGCTCACCGGAGAATTAAAACACCAAGAACACGGTCCTAGGAAGCAAAATGAACTTGAAAGATATTGACTAGGGCTGGTGAGGCGTTAGGAGAATAGCGTGTTGAGGAGCAAACTGGATTCTTGGGTCACTTTCTTGAAGCTAACAATTATTGAATGCCTTTATCGTGCAGGCATCGAGTGTAGTTCTGTATACACTTTTCTCCCTTTAAACTTTGCAACAGTTCTGTGAGGAATTACTCCCATTTTAGAGCTGTTGAAACTGAGACTCAGAGAGGATGAAGAATTAGTTAATAAGAGCTTAGGTTTTAACACAGCTATTTCTTCAACGAAACATACCTCCCCACACACACCCCTCCCTACTTAACGGATGTGGCCTAAAGGAAGGGAATTTTAAGGCTTGGAAGATGCCCTATTGATTTTGGCCTAGAAGTTACTCAGCATGGAGTAGATGCCAAATGCTCTTGTTGAATGACTGGTTGGATGGATGGATGGATGAACAAAGAAAGAATGATTTTTAAAAGGTCTTATAGGGCTTCCCTCGTGGCACAGTGGTTAAGAATCTGCCTGCCAATGCAAGGGACACGGGTTCAAGCCCTGGTCCGGGAAGATCCCACCTGCCGCGGAGCTTAGTAAGCCCACGCACCACAGCTACTGAGCCTGTGATCTAGAGCCCGCGAACCACAACTACTGAGCCCGCGCACCACAACTACTGAAGCCCACGCACCTAGAGCCCATGCTCTGCGACAAGAGAAGCCACCGCAGTGAGAAGCCTGTGCACCTCAACGAAGACCCAACGCAGCCCAAAAAGAAAAAAAAAGGGTCTTACAATCATACAAAGGCAGAGAGAAATAATCACATTAGAAACCTATCTCATAGACAGTTCTACAAACGGATGTGGCCAGGATTGTCTTTTCCCTACTAAAGACTTACAAGTGTATGCCTGTAATGGGAGTAAACATCAGGAGAGTCATTTTTCGAGTGCTGGAGAGAATTGGCATCATGCGGGGTATGTGGGTCAATCAGTCCTATCACAGTCTGGGGAGGAGAGGTGTTAGCTTGGTCGAGTTCCCATGCACAAAGCTTAGATGTCTCCTGTTCTCCTTTGCAAACTGGTTACCAAGGTCCTACCATGTCCTACCAGTTTGCCTGCATTGCTCTATTCTCGTGGTCCTGGGACACAAAGCAGCAAGGAGACCTAAACAGTGCTGCTTCCTGGGCTACTTGTGAGAGAAATGCTTTATTTCATTTTATTTTTGAAGGTTGTATCAAACTGACAGCTTTCTGTTGGCTCACATGAAGAGCAGTTTTTCTCCGTGTGTGCTGTCAACTTTAGGAATGCGGGAGATTGGTTATTGGGTCAGCAAATAGAAAATGAAGGAAGTGTTGGTTCACATCTCTTATCTCCTGAGTCATCTTCCTTGCTCTGCATAGAAGAGGTTCACATATTCCTTTTTCCAGCTCTGCCTTAGTCAGCCAGCAACAGGAATGAAGGCCATTGTGTCCAGACCACTGTGGGAGCCTAGAAGAGAAATACTTCGGGCAACGTGATGGTCCTTGTCTTCTAGGAGTTCACAGCTTCCTTGGAAAGAGAGTGTACACCAACTTTAGATCACAGAGCAGTGCCACTGAAGCAATGATGAAAAGTCTGTGAGTGAAGGGGCTGCAGAACACTGGACTGACTAGTTTCTTCTTATGAAAAAATGAGGGCAGTTTGGATGGACTCTACTTTTTCCTATTCTCTTTCTGCTTTAAGAATGTGTACTTCTTTAATCACAAGTCTAATGAGGTTAATCAGGGAAGACCCGAAGAAGCTAACTTCTGAGAAAGGGCATAGGACACTTGGAGAAATGCATCTCAGCCTGGGAGGAGACACATGGTCTCTGGTGGTAGGCTGTGGCAAGTCCCACTTTACAGATGTGGAAACTGAGGGCCAGACATCCCCCATACCCCCTGAAAGTGGCAGAGAAATCCTAATGCTTGGACCTGTGCAATGGCTGCAGGACAAATGCTTTCCCTTGTCTGAGAAGAAGAGGTACTTTCCCGGAGGCCTCAGCCAGGTGTGTGGAGGAGTCTGAATTCCTCTCCTTGATCTTCCCACAGACTTTTCCCCTGGTGCTTCCTCACCAGCCCCATCCAGTTTGGATTGGGGAACAGCTTTTCAAAATTATTTCTAAAAGATCACACACACACATACACACTGAGTGAACTCTTCCTTTGTATTTTATTCGGGAAATCATAAATGGCTCTCAGGCTAAATAGAAACCTGAACCAATCAAATGAGTTTTCCAGGGTCTCAAAAGAAACAAGATTCACAGAACTGGCTGGCAGTACTGCAGAAAATAGAGCTGATGGAGACCCCCACGTGGGTGTGGGGTGACCTTGACAAGGAAAATACTAGCTGGTATTTTTATCTGCCTTCTTTTTCTCAGGACATTGATGCTGTTGAATGCACCAGTAACAGGCTCCTGTTTGTTCTCATAACGTCTGGGCAGAAGGGATGGGGAAGACAGCGTATACTCATGTGCAGAGTAGGGAGGAGTAGTGAAACTGAGCCATAGATGGAGAACGAACCTTGTTTAAATTCCTGTGGACAGGATTTCGGGTTCCTCAACTAGAAACAGGTTACGCACACTCTGATTCAGTGCTCTAACAGCTCGAATTCTATAATCTCAAGTATTTCCTATTACATTTAATTTCCTTTCCTTCTATTTCTCTTCTGTTACTCTTCTGTGGGAGGTGAGGTATCAGGTATCGGTAAGGCAACCAACTTGCCCAAGACTCCCAGTTTTAGCACTGAAAGTCTCACATCCAGGGAACCCTCTCAGTCCCGGGCAAACCCAGATGGTTGGTCACTCTAAAGGTATGTCACTGCTTCAAAAGAAACTCCTGTGGAGCGAGATTGTTTCCCCAAGTTTCTTCTGGAGGTGGTCTCACATGGTAGCTAAAGTGTGGGCTCTGGGCACATGGCCAGGGTGCACATCCTGGCTCTGGCAGGCGTCCCTGCCAGACCTGGGGCAAGTCACTTGACCTCTCTGTGCCTCAGTTGCCTCATCTGTAAAATGGGGATAATGATCATCTGTACCTCAAGACGTTCCTATGTGAAACTATGTAAATCAGTACTTGTAAAGCACTTTTAAAAGTGACTGTTAGCTATAGTTATTATTTTGTTAATAAATTACAAAGGTCACAGGATCTCAGAATTGATGGGATGCCTTCTTAGATTTCATCTCAGTGACACCCAAATTTAAATGCACTTCACACATTGTAGTGAACCCATTCTGTGTCCACCTTCCCCCTTTTCTGTATCTCCCCACAGTGGTGACAGCTGCAGCTGGTGGAGGTTGGTTTGATCGGCCCCTGAGTGGATGCTACTCCACTTCACCTGGTGGCAGGGGTGTGATGGCTAAGTGTGGTACCTCTCAGATGTGAACGTGCACGCAAGTCACCTAGAGATCTTGTTTAAAGCTTGTTAAATGTGAATTCTGATTCAGCAGGTGTGGGTGAGGCCCAAGATTCTGTATTTCTTTTTTTTTTTTTTTTAAAGATTATTTTGATGTGGACCATTTTTAAAGTCTTTATTGAATTTGTTACAATACTGCTTCTGTTTTATGTTTTGGTTTTTTGGCCACGAGGCATGTGGGATCTTAGCTCCCCGACCAGGGATCGAACCCGCACCCACTGCATTGGAAGGCGAAGTCTTAACCACTGGACAGCCAGGGAAGTCCCAAGATTCTGTATTTCTAACAAGCTCCCAGGTGATGTTGCCGGTCCAAGGCCCACACTGTGAGACCAAGGCCACATCGTATGTCAGCCTGTGTGGGTCTGAGCAAAAGCCTGTGAAATTCATGCCCAACAAGTTCCTGAGATTAGAGAATTAGTCCTGGGGGCTGGGGTAGGAATTTTTGCTTATTTTCAGCATCAGAGCTGGTTCAAGACTATTGCTTTAATCTGACCTCCTCGCTCACTTGTGTCCATGGCTTTGCTCTCTTGAATGGTAGACAGAGGGGTGCAGTGCCCCACCAGTGCCCAGGAATCACACATGGTGAGTAGGGCTGCAGAAAGGTTCAGAGCTACTGGCCTGAAGAGACAGGAGCCCCCAAACCTAGGACTCTGGTGTCCCACCCCCTCAGTGACCTTGCCGGAGGGAGGTGTCTAACACTTCCTCAGCCACCTCAGAACATGAGTCCGGATCTTATACCTCTGCTTTGGATCGATGGACCCAGTTCTCCCAAACAATCTGAGTACCAAAATACGCATAAAGAGCAGACCCCTCACATTTGAGGAGTCTTTACTTCTTTTCCCAAACCTTGAGCAGGAGTTCTCTTGCCATCCATCTTCCCTCCGAGACCTTATCTGGCACCAAGATAATATCACCGTCTAGTGCAGTGAATCTGTTCTCTGCTCTCTGGCCTGTACAGATGCGGGAGGAAACTTTGCAAGAGAGGTCAAAGAAAAGGAGCTGGAAGACTAATTCTGCCTGCTGCTTCCTGGATTCCCTGAGGCCAGACTTGTGCTAATTTGAAAAATGGCCTTATGATGCTAAAGGCCTTAAATGGCCTTAAATGAGCGCTAAAAGCACTCTGCAGACCCTGGTGCCCTGGGGAGAGACTGGGGGACTCAGTCTTCCCAGCTCCCTTCCCTGCACGGCCCGCTCTCAGCGTCCGCGCACTTTTAATCTCCCACACGTCTGCCGAGTGTACTACACATTTGTATCTGTCACTTCAGATCCCCCCGCATGGCTGCTCCCGGCCAGCTGGGCTTTCTCCTTTCTTCCCAGAATGTTCCCCGAGGACAACCCAGCCCGTGATAAAGGCTTCCACTTTATTTTGTTTCTCTTACTTTGCTGAACCCCAGCCCCCAACTCCAACCGTACAGGACCTGCCCAGCCCCCTGGCGCCTCCTACCGGCAGCCTGCCTCCCGATGGATTTGGCGGAAGTTGAGAAGGTTCCGAATACAGCTTCCCTCCCACCCCATTTTCCCAAGTGGCTCCCTGAGGTAGTGGTGTTCTGAGGCGCCTCCCAACACAGATCAAACTAACAGCATCCTAGAACTGTATTATGCGCCTCCATTTCCTGTAACCAGAATAGACCTCAGAAGTTGTTTTTTTTTGTTTTTTATTGTGGTAAAAAAACATAACATAAAATTTACCGTCTTAGCCAGTTTTAAGTGTACAGTTCAGTAGTGTTGAGTATATTCACATTGTTGTGCAACAGATCTCTGTAGAACTTTTTCATCTTGCAAGACTCAAATTCTATACCCACTAAACACTAATTCCCCTTCTCCCTACCCCCAGCCCTTGACGACCACCTTTCTACTTTTTATGATTTTGACTACTTTGGATACTTCATAAGAGTGGAATCATGCAGTATTTGCCCTTTTGTGACTTGGCTTATTTCTCTTAGCATAATTTCCTTGAGGTTCATCCATGTTGTGGTATGTGAATGATTTCCTTTTTAAGGCTGCAAAATATTCCATTGGGTGTATCCACCATACTTTCTTTATCCGTTCATCTGTTGATAGACATTTGAGCTTCTTCCTCAGGTTTTTAACCCCTTATTTTGCAACTGGTCACCCACTTAAACTAAATGACTTGTCTAAGACCACACAGCCAATCAGATGTCAGTTTTTTTAGGATTTTATTGTTGTCTCCTGGGTTCCGGCATCAGCACTTGGGGAGCTCTGGTTCAACCTGAAGTTACTGGGATAGGCCCTCCAGGATTTTTGCAGGCTTCAGAGGCAAATGATGGCATCCAGGCAAGTCCTGATGACTGTGAGCCTATGAGAACATCCACCTTCGGCTTTGGTGTGGTCAAATGCCCTATGTGTATGGACACTGGATTTTTATGATATTAGGCAATTATTATTCATTTGTTTAGGGGTGCTAATGGTATTGTGTTATATGTTTCAAAAAGAACCGCTTTTAGAAATACGTACCAAAATGTTTATAAATTAACTGTGTGGTGCCTTCGGGTGTGCTGCAAAATAATCAGTAGAAGGCATGGCTGGAACAGGCTGGGGGCTCATTATACCATTCTCTCTACTTTTGTATATGTTTAAAGTTTTATCTAGTAAAAAGATTTTATTTATTAAAAAAATTTTTTTAATCTTACATTTGGTTAGGGTGACACATGCCCACTTTCCAGCAACTTAAATTATTGCTGAAATTGGAGCACTTTTGACAGTTATCAATGGTATATTATAGAGAATAAAGTACTGCCACCAATGGGCAAATAATGTAAAAACAAGCAAACAAACAAAAAACTCCCTGCAGGTTGTGGGGATGACACCAGCAAATAGGTGTGTAGCCCTTTGGCAGAGGGTCAGTGGCACGAAGGGCTCAGATTTCTCTACTGGAGCATCACAGGCTCTGGGCTCAGTTCTTTCATCCTGAACCTGGGGGGCTTCTCCACCAGACCCTCCTGTCAGCAGTCACCAGCTTCCTAGCTTTCAAATATTTGACCACAGTACGAAGCAAATATGTCAGTTTGTTGTTCATTTGTTTACATATTCATTCATCTGCCCATCCCCAATTCATCCCATTTTCTAACCACCCACATCCAAGCAACACTATCTGTGATTGAATTTGGCTTCTAAATATCTTGTATCTGCTCACTTTAACCCATAGCCATGGCCGCTACCCTAGTCCACCCCACTGTCATCCTTAGCTCTGTTATTCTAACACCTCTTAATTGCTCTCCTTATCACCACTCTTACCCTCTTCTACTCCTTTCCATCCATTCTTCTGATCTTTTCACTCATCCCTGCTTAATTAAAACCCAGAAGATCTTCCTACTGCCCTTGTGATGAAGTCCAAACTCTGGCGGTGCCTTACAGAGTCCTTGGGGACCTGACTCTCATTGCCTCTCCAGTCTCATTTCTCATCCCCACCCCGTCGTTCCCAGTGCCCCAGCCTCCCTGAAATTCTTTCATTTCCTCAAAACGCCATGCTCGTTCTCATTTCCAGGCCTTTGCACAAGCTGTTCTTTCTGCCTGGGATACTCTCCCTCCCCACCCCCTTCTCTGGGTAACTCTCATCCCACAGGTGTCAGCTAAATCTCACTGCCTCCTAGAAGTGTTCCTTGACCCAGTCAGTTGGTGTTCCAGCTCTGAGCTCATCACATAATTCTCTCATCGCAGCACTTAGACCCATTTGGAGGTGTTCTGTAAATATTTTTTGAATTGACAGAGTAAATTTGGTTTGAAAGAAAGGGAAAATATAAAAATGTATATTCCAACAAGCAGGTTTACAGTATCTCAGTCCTCAGATACCCCCTGATCTGTCAGTCAACCCACAAATATTCCCTGGTCACTGAAAGAAGTTTTCCAATTGCTGCTGAGTCCATTGTGCCGCCCTCTGCTGTAGGAACCTGCTTGTTCAATGGTGTGATCTCACCCTCTTCTGCCATTCATTCTGTTGAACTTGTCACTCCCCTCACTTCCACCCCACCACCATGCAGGACCAGCACGACACCTTCTGGCCACGCCCCCTTTCATCAGGGGAGCTGGGTGTTCCCAGCTAGTGGACGTTCCTGCCCAGATGCATCTCCTGTGCTTGCAGCCCCGCCACCTCTGCACCCACAGAGCCTCACCCAGCAGTGGGGTCCTCTCCTGCCCCTTAGATGCTCAGAATCCATCAGCCTTCACTCTAATATCTGGGCCTTTCTGTGCTGCTTCTACAAGAGCTGCTATCACTGTTAATCTCCCCTTTGCAAAGTTTCTGTCCTTCCCTCCTTCTCTCATCTTGTCTCTGAAGTGTCCCTCTGACCTGTACTTCCAACCCCATCCTCCCCTTCCTCGTCCAGGACCTTGTGCCACCATTGCCCCCTTTTTTCTAGTATCTAATCTGTCCCCCTCTTCCCTGTGTTCTTTCCTTCTGTCTACACCTGTGCTTGGACATCCATCTCTTATAAAATCCCCCCCACCCTTCTGACCCCCATAAGTTAACATCCTGGCTCTCTGCTCCCTCTTCTCACCAGAGGCATCTCACCACCTCTGTCATCACAGCTCCTCACCCCATATTGCCCCACCGCTGTCACCAAAGCCACCCGTGCCCATTTAGTCACAAATCCTAAGTGGTCTCCTTGACCTCTCTGCTGCCTTGGATGCCAATGACATCCTCTTCTCTCGGGCCCTCTCTTCAGGTTCCCTGGCACAGCATCAGCCTGCCTTGGCTTCTGTCCTTGTCCACACTTTGTGACTCATCTGCTGGCACATCCCCATCTTACCAACCTCTGAATGTAAGTTTTGTTGAGATTCTGACCTCGGCCTACACCAGCTACCCAGCTGCTCCGAAAGACCCCTCTAAGTGGACACAGTATCCAGGCCAAGCATCTCTCCTGCTCTTGTTTTGCATTTCAACTTGGCTGAATAAGGCTAAACTCAAACTGCTCTCCTCTAGATGGCAACTCTTCTGGACTTTCTCCTTCTGTCAGCAGTACTGTCATTCTCTGCTCCTCCAGGCTCAAAACCCACAGCCACCTTTGGCACCTTCCTCTGGCCACATCCACTCAGCCTCTGGGCCTGTCACTTATGCTCTCCCCAAGGTTCTCACATCTATCTCCTTTGAGTTTTTCCTACCCCGCCCTTAGTTTAAGTCTCACTGCCACTGGCAGAAACTGTTTGCCCCCTTTCCTCCTCCCCTAGGTCCTTTTATTCTGGCCTTTATGCCTCCAGTCCATTGTACACTCTGCTGCCAAGTCCATGCATGTGAAGATGTCGTTCTCAAGGTGCAGTCCTTGGACCAGCAGCTTCAGCATCGCATACTCTCAGGCTCCAGTCCAGTTTCTACTGGTTCAGAAACTCTCTGAGTGGGGCCCAGAAATCTGTGTGGGGTGATTCTGATGTATACAAACGTTGGAGAACCACTGACCTAAAACATAGCAATAGGCAAATTTCTCCTCTGCTGAAGAACCTAAACATTTTGTTTAGTTAGGACTCAGTTCAGCTGGATATAACTTTTAAAAGTGGCTTAAACAAGATAGAAATTTATATCTCTCTCACTTAAAAAATGTCGGGCCATGGATGGTGCAGGGATATAGCAGCTCCATGGTACCACCAAGAACCTAGCTTTCTATTTCAACTCCTGGAGCATGGCTGCAGTGGTCCAGGATGGCTGCTAGAGCTCTAGCTATCACATCTATCATTTTTGCTCCAATTCCAACATTTAGGGTTTGTTTGTTTTGGTTTTTTTTTTTTTTGCCACACCAAGCAATTCTCAGACACCAGCTAGGTGTCCTACAATTCGACCCAATTCTGACACTGTCTGTCCAGAGATAACATCAGATCCCACAGGGTAAGGGCTTAGTCTCACAAGACTGCCTCCCCCATTCTTCAGATGCCAATAGCAAGTCCAGGTTGTCACCTGTACTTCTGACTGATTGGCTGTAGGTTAGAGGTTCCAATGACCCCCTTCCTTGGGTTCGATTAATTTGCTACAGTGGCTCACAGAGCTCAGAGAAATGTTTTGCTTACTAGATCACCAATTTATCATAAAAGAATATAACTCAGGAAAGCCAGGTGTAAGAGATGCCTAAGGCAGTGTATGGGGAAAGGGCACAGAGCTTCCATGCCCTCTCCAAGTGCGCCACACTCCCCCAGTCGCCACATGTTCATCAACCCAGAAGCACTCCTAACTCTCTCCTTTTTGGGTTTTTATGGAGGCTTCATTTCATAGGCACGATTGATTAAATCATTGACCATTGCCGACTGAACTCAGTCTTCGGCCTCTCTCCCTTCCCAGGAAGTTGGAGGGTGGGACTGAAAGTTCCAATCCTCTAATCACAGGGTTGGTTCCCCTGGCAACCAGCCCCCATCCTGGGGGTTTTTGGTTTGGTTACGTAGGGGTTTTCCAAAAGTCACCCAATTAACAGAACCGAAGACACATTTATGCTCTCATCACTTAGGAAATCCCAAGGGTTTTAGGAGCTCTGTGCCAGGAATGGGACAATAATGCATTTCTTATTATAAATATCACAGTATCTCACATCCTAATACAGACCAAGAGGTTGGTTAAGCAAAAGAGCCAAAAGATGGACTCTTCCAGCTGAGTCAGCTCCCTTTAAGCAGCCACCTCAAAAGACCCAAATAACACTTCCACTTAAATCCAGTTGGTCAGAATTTGGTCACATGGCCATATTGGATACAAAAGAAGCTGGGAAATACAGTTTTTGTTCTGGGCGGCAAAATGCCCAGCTAAAAATTGAGGTTCTCTCAAAAAGTTACATACTGTATGATTCAATTTATATAAATTCTCAAAATGGCAGAATTACAGAAGTGGATAACAGATTAATGGTTGCCAGGGGTTGGAGAATGGGGAGGAAGGGAGTTGACTCTGGCTATCAAAGGGCCACAAGAGCCCATCCTTGTGATGGAGCAGTTCTGTGTCCTGACTGTGGTGGTGGTCACACGAATCTATACGTGTGATAAAATTGTATCGAGCTAAATATACATATGCAGACATGCATGTGTTCGTATAAAGCTGGTGAAATCTGAATCTGGATTGTATTAGTGTCAGTTTCCTGGTGTGATGCTGCACTATAGTTTTGCAGTGATCATTGGTGGAAACTAGGTGAAGGGCATATGGGATATCTCTTTATTATTTCTTATAAACTTTATATAAATCCACAATTATCTCAAAATTAAAAATTGAAGAAACAAAAAATATTGAGGTTCTATTTCTGATGAGAAAGGGGAGATGTTCTAAGCAACTAGCAGTTTCTGCCATAAACCTCACCCATTCTCCTGTTGTAATCAGTGCAAGCTTGTTAGCATAATCAAGACCTTAATAATCTAGCAGTAAGGAACCTCCCAAGCAACCCATACCTTATCACTGTAGGGGAGGGAAAACTCCCTGTACAGTCCTAGGTTCAATAGCTGGGTCTATGAAATCAATTGACAATATTCAGATTAACAGGATAAAACACATACAAATTTATTAATTTTTAATATTATGTGTATGGGGGCATCACAGGGGAAAAAAGATGACTATCCAAAACAGTGAGGGACTTCCCTGGTGGCGCAGTGGTTAAGAATCTGCCTGCCAATGCAGGGGACACGGGTTCAAGCCCTGGTCTGGGAAGATCCCACATGCCGTGGAGCAACTAAGCCCGTGCGCCACAACTACTGAGCCTGCGCTCTAGAGCCTGCGAGTCTCAACTACTGAGCTCACATGCCTAGAGCCTGTGCTCCGCAACAAAGAGAAGTCACCGCAATGAGAAGCCCACGCACCGCAATGAAGAGTAGTCCCTGCTCACTGCAACTAGAGAAGGCCTGCACGCAGCAACGAAGACCCAACACAGCCATAAATAAATAAATAAATAAATAAATAAATAAATAAATAAATAAATAAATAAATAAATAAATAAGAAAAAAAAAGGTTGTGAGATTTAAGAGCTTGTATATGGTCTTAACACGGGAAGGGGAGAGGGAATGTAGGAACTTAGGGGAGAGTAAATGATTTTTAGGAAGGATGAATGGGCCCTTAGGAGAATAGATGGAAGATATGACAGTTTGTGACAAAGTTTGTCTGCATGTGGTATTGACTTATAGTTTCCTCTCGTGATAGGAGTCAGTCTCTGTGAAGAAACTCTGGGGATTTATGACCACTGAGTTCCTTTTGGAGGAACTGTCCTTAGGCAGATAAGGGGAGTTAAGAGAAAGCCTCCATGCATTTGCTGTTTTTCAAGTGCCTTCAACTCAAAATAATCAATATGCCAAAGTGGCATTTTTTTAAATGGCATTTTAAAAAATTATAGTTGATTTACAATATATTAGTTTCAGGTTTACAACATAGTGATTCAATATTTTTATAGATTGTATTCCATTTAAAGTTATTATAAAATATTGGCTATAGTCCCTGTGATGTACAACATATCCTTGTAGCTTATTTATTTTATGCTTGGTAGTTTCTACCTGTTAATTCCCTATCCCTACCTTGCCCTTACCTCCTTCCCTCTCCCCTCTGGTAACCACTAGTTTGTTCTTGATATCTGTGAGTCTGTTTCTTGTTTGTTATATTTATTCCTTTGTTTTATTTTTTAGATTCCACATATAAGTGAAAACATACAGTATTTGTCTTTGTCTTATTTCAGTAAGCATAATACCCTCCAGGTTCATCTATATTGTTGCAAATGGCAAAATTTCATTCTTTTTTATGGCTAATATTCCATTGTATATATACACCACATCTCTATCGATTTATCTCTTGATGGACACTTAGGTTGCTTCCATATCTTGGCTATTGTAAATAATGCTGCTATGAACACTGGGTTGCATGTACCTTTTCAAATTAGTGTTTTTTTTTCTTCTTCAGATATATGCCCAGGGGTGGAATTGCTGGATCACATGTTAGTTCTATTTTTAGTCTTTTGAGGAACCTTCATAATGTTTTCCATAGTTTACATTCCCACCAACAGTGTACTAGCTTTCCGTTTTCTCTGCATCCTTGCTAACATTTGTTATTTGTGGTCTTTTTGACAGCAGCCATTCTGACAGGACAGGTGTGAGGTGGTATCTCATTGTGGTTCTGATTTCCATTTCCCTAATGATTAGTGATGTGATGTTGAGCATCTTTTCATGTGCCTGTTGGCCATCTGTATGTCTTCTTTGGAAAATTGTCTGTTTGGGTCTTCTGCCTATAATATAGCCAGGTTGTTTGGGTTTTTTATTTTTCATATTGAATTGTATGAGCTGTTTATATATTTTGGATATTAAACCTTCATTGGACATATCCTTTGCAAACATTTTCTCCCACTCAGTAGCTTGTCTTCTCATTTTGTTGGTGGTTTCTTTTGCTGTGCAAAAGCTTTTAAGTTTAATTAAGTCCCATTTGTTTATTTTTGCTTTTGTTTCCTTTGCTTGAGGAGACCAAGCCAAAATAATATTGCTACAATTTATGTCAAAGAGTGTTCCGCCTATGTTTTCTTTTAGGAGTTTTATGGTTTCTGACCTTGCATTTAGGTTTTTAATCCATTTTGAGTTTATTTTTGTATATGGTGTGAGGAAATGTTCTAATTTCATTATTTTACATGTAGCTGTCCAGTTTTCCCAGCACCACTTATTGAAGAGACTGTCTTTTCTCCATTGTATATTCTTGCCTCCTTTGTCATAGATTAATTGATCGTAAGTGCTTGGATTTATTTCTGGGTTCTCTATTCTGTTCCGTTGATCTATGTGTCTGTTTTTGGGCCAGTACCACACTGTTTTGATGACTGTAGCTTTGCAAAGTGGCATATTTTGGGGTGACATGTCCTGAACTCCGTCACCATGTCTATGTTGTTTGTGTTAAAGCATAAACCTCTAGAAGGCAGGCCCCAAGGGCATTTATGAAGCATTTATCTTTTCATTTACATGGCCCTGAATAGAGCCAATGAAACAGATATTTTTCTCCCCTTCAGGAGCTTCCATTCTGAGAAAGTACCAAGATTCTTAGGTGTGTTGCCAACCTAAAAGAGAATGAAAATGGCCGTTTTCCAATCAAAAGGGGCAGTGAGCAAAGAGGGACTTTCTTTAGATCCATATGTTGCTGTAGTGACTATAGTGAGAGCAGGAAGAACTGAAGCATATTTTAAAATGACTTTTAAAGAATTCCATCCTGTCATCTTTTTCCCTGTTCTGATGCTCTTTCCTGAAGGCATTACCCAGCACCAGCTGCTTTCTCACCCCTGGGCAGCTTTGCTGAACTTGACTGTGCCCCCACGGGAAGGAATTAAGCTGCTTGTTAGGAGCTACTGCTCAACCAGAATCCTGCCCAGAGGCTTCTCCCAACAGCTTTCTGAGCTGCTCCAAAAGGGGCAAAGAAGGTGCTGAGGAGGGAGTGAAGGAGGAGGGTACAGGACCTGGAATGGAGCCACACCATGGGAAAATGGTGCCTCGGTGGCAGAAAGATGCTGAAGAGAGAGAAGGGACAGACATCTGAAGAAAGAATAAAGGGATGTAGGCACAGACCTGGGAGAACGAGGAGGAAGGATGGAGTCAGGCAGAGCCAGCATTGAGGGGCCCGGAATGAGAACCTGGAGGCCTGCCTGGCAGAGCTGTCCTCGGCCCTGAGGGGCAAGCACGGTATGTGGCAGAGGCTGCCCGCTATGGAGAGGCCTTCTGGGCTATAGGTCAGGGCTTCCCAACCCTGAGCCACGGACTCCCAAGGGGGTTCAGGGATGGGCTTTGGCTATCCCATGAATTCCCTGAACTGGTAGACAGAATTCTGTGCATATATGCTTTTTCCTTTAGAAAGAGTGTCCATGGCTTACATCAGACTCTCAAAAAGATCCATATGCCCCTCAAAGCTGAGAATGCTAGTCAATAATGTAAAGGAAGGGAGCTTTGGAGGGAGGAGTGGTGAGGGAGTTGTAGGTAAGGGCCAGGTGGAACAGGGAAGTAGAAAAGCCTGTGAGAAAGTACTAAGCTGTGGCTTGTAGGCCAAGCTGGTACAGGCAACACTCATCCTCCCAGTTCCCTGTGAGGACAGATGTCCTGACCTACCCTCAGTCCAGGCAGAAGTCATGGCCAGGGCAGCAGGACAGCCTGCTGCCACTCCCAGGCCCTGGGCAGCCCCTCTTTATGCTGGCTCCTCCTGATCTAATCCTTTATCTCAGCTTAGTGAAGCCCTCAAGCTCAGGGAGAACTTCCCTGAGCCCCCAGACCTGTCTGTTCCACTGAAAGACACCCCCTAACCCCCACTGTGTTTCCTTGTCAAAGCCCCAGCACTTGTCACTGTGGCCAGTGTCTGTCGTTCCCTCTGTAGGGAGCCCTCCTCTCTTATTCACAGTTGTAGCCACCGCAATAGCCTGGCCTGGTGCCTGGTATATGATAGACATTCAATATTCAATAAATATTAATTGGGTGGATGGATGGATAAAAATATAAAAGAGTATGTTGCCTTACGGGTGAGGACATGACACCCAGGGAATAGTTTGAGGCCCCTCAGAAAAACAGCAGAGGCTGACCTTTAATCCAGCAGGGAAGAACAGGAGAAAGATGAGTCCAACTTTGTGAAGTAACTCCATTGAGGTAAAGCCTAATTCTACCTACAAGATATACCCCATGGGGTCCTTGGCAGGAAAGATTTATTCTCATTAATTCTTTGCTATAAATTCAAAAGCGGATGAGGCTGAATGAATTGATGGGGTGGGGAGACATTAGGGAAATAGTTACATTTGAGGGTGAGTGGAATAGCTGAGTCATGGATTCAAAACAAAAGCCTACTTATTTGTGGTCTAGTTAAGCAGTCCGCATTTTAGGAGTACTCATTGTGGGCCGGGTGCTGAAGAGATAAAAGCAGTATAAACCTGAGGCAGGACTCATGTGAAAGAGAAGGAACCTACAAGTTTACCACCCTCACATTCACTATCCCCTCAGCTCTGCCCTATAAGGAGGTGAGTGTTGGCCTTGGTGAAGCTCTCTCATTTCCACGAGGATGTCAGCCCTGCCCTCTGCTCAGTCAATTGTCAGGTTGTGAAATGGCCTTTAATTGGCAATGCTGATGATCTACCCTTCAAGTTTTTCTGTTTAATTTATTGAAGTGAAATTCACATAACATAAAATAACCATTTTGCAGTATAAAATTCAGTGGCATTTAGTACATTCACAGTATTGTGCAATCACCACTTCTATCTACTTCCACATTTCCATCACGCAAGTAATACCCAATAACCCACTAAGCAGTTTCTCCCCAGTCTGCACCCCGTCTCTATGGATTTGCCTATTTTGGAAATTTTATATAAATGGAATCATGCAATATGTGAACTTTTGTATCTGGCTTCGTTCACTTTACAGTGTTTTTGAGGTTCAGCCATATTGTAGCATGTATCAGAATGTCATTCCTTTTTATGGCTGAATAATATTCCATGTTATGTATATACCACAATTTTTTATCCATTCATCTGTTGATGAACATTTGGACTGTTTCCACTTTTTGGCCATTGTGAATAGTGCTGCTATGAACACATGTGCACTTGTATTTGTTTGAGTACCTGTTTTTATTTCTTCTGGGTATATACCTAGTAAAGGAAACCCTCTACGTTTTTACCCCAAAATTTAAAAATGAATTTAAATTCTGCTGGCAATTGCTTATCAAAAGCTCAGTGAAGAGAAATGTTACTCGTGACAGGTTTTTAAGCCTCAGTTTTTTGATGGAAAATCCTTTTGTCAAACAGCTGACCCCAACTCTAATAAAACTGAAAAGCAGAGATGCTCTGGGTGAGGCAGGTGAGGAGGTCAGAAGGCCTGTGAGATCAGCCTTCATACAGCACCACCCCCCTCATCCACTGCCCAAGACCCGAGGAAGCTCCCCAAACCTCCTAGGCTCTGGGCAGCAGCCGTCAGAACCGCTGCTCCAAAAACCCTAAGCCCCGGATCAAGCTCCCCTGTCAGAGAGCTGCAGATTTAAACACTGCCACCTTCAGGTACACTCCATTTCAGAGAGTTGTCCCTGGGTGTTAGGCCCTCAGACTGCCCTGGGAGATACAGTAAGAAGCTGCTTTTTTATATATGTAATGATGTAGTAACAAGTTTCCCCTATAGATCTCGTCCTCCCCTTTAAGAGGGTCCTTGGAAGAAACTCCTCTTAAGGCTTAGTGGAAACAAAAGCTGAGCTCCTCCTAACCTCTGATTTGTTTTAACTGACCCTATTTCCCTTTTTGCTTTGGTTGCTAAGAAGCTTAGAGTTAAATTTGCAGCCCACACATACCCAGCAATTCTGTGTATCGACTTTATGATTGGCCGGGCATTGTTATGCTACCCTCCTTGCTGTCTTTATTTAATTTTTACTCTACTGGATGGTATGCATTTCTGAAGCACCAATCCTTTTTGGGTTAAGGTAAAATATAAAGAATCATTTTTTCATCTTGGTAGTCATGAGTATAAATGTCCTCCCATCATTAGAACCCCAGGTGGCCTAGGTTAGATCGTGAGGCGGCCAGAACAGCCCCCTCACACCCTGCTGGCCCTGACTCCAAGGAGGAGACGCCCCCTGGGACAAATCAGGTGTAGGTGGGTGGGCCCAAGGCCTTACATCATCAGTTTCAGTTCAACCACCCCTGTGCACCTGCTTGTGACCAGCACTTTATGGAATAAAAGACAACATAAGGATGATCTCAGGCCACTAGGAACTCTAGAGGGCAAGACAGTGTGGGCATTAATGACTGTGGTTAGTGCACAGAAGTGGCGTGCATGCCCCAGGAGCAAGGGGAGAAGGAGATTTTTCTGACAATGGGATCTGAAAAAATGAAGATTTGTTCTGAGTTTTCAGACAAGTGGTGGTAGGAAGAATAGTAGCATTTCAGACAGCAAGAATCACTTGAGCAAAGACTTATAGGCAGATGTGGGGGGGAAGTACATAGATTAGTGTAGCTAGACACACAGGCTATAAACTCAAAGGCCTGCATGGGGTGTGCAGTTAACATACATGTATAAGGGGTGTGCATGTGCGTGCATGTGTGTGTGCGTGCGTGTGTGCGCGTGCACGCGCGTGTGTGTGTGTGGTAGTAAGTGCCAAGAGGCTCGTAGTGGAGCCAAGTACCACCCACCCCACCTCGTAACACAGTCCTTTCAAACGCTATGGGGCATCATGAACCAGCCCGTCAGACACATGTCTGATGGCTGCGTGACTCAGGCTGCAGGCTAGGGTCACAGGGTTTAGGAAGGAGGTTCATAAGGAGAGATTAGATGGACCCAGGAATTCAGGGAATGTTTAGGTTTTATCTTAGAAGCAGGAGGAGCCTTCAAAATATTTAGGCAGGAGAGCGATGTAGTTGTATTTTAGAAAGTAACTCACACTCAGCCATAAAAAGGAACGAAATTGGGTCATTTGTAGAGACATGGATGGACCTAGAGACTGTCATACAGAGTGAAGTAAGTCAGAAAGAAAGAAAACAAATATCGTATGTTAACACATATATGTGGAATCTAGAAAAATGGTACAGATGAACCAGTTTGCAAGGCATAAGTAGAGATACAGCTGTAGAGAACAAATGTATGGACACCAAGAGGGAGAAAGCAGCAGGGGGCGGGGGTGGTGGGATGAATTGGGAGATTGGGATTGACATATATACACTAATGTGTATAAACCAGATAACTAATAAGAATCTGCTGTATAAAAATAAATAAATAAAATTTAAAAAGAAAGAAACAAAACAGTGCTCTCAATATACACTCATGTGTTGAAAATGATAGAAAATATTAACAGTGATTATCCTAGATACTAAGAATCTGGGTGGTTTTTATTTTCCTTATACTTTTTGTCTTTACTCATTTTTATATGATTAGAAAAGGAGTCAATAAAAGTTATAGCAGGGGCTTCCCCGGTGGTGCAGTGGTTGAGAGTCTGCCTGCCAATGCAGGGGACACGGGTTCGAACCCTGGTCCGGGAGAATCCCACATGCCGCGGAGCAACTAGGCCCGTGAGCCACAATTACTGAGCCTGCGCGTCTGGAGCCTGTGCTCCGCAACAAGAGAGGCCGCGATAATGAGAGGCCCGCGCACCGCGATGAAGAGTGGCCCCCACTTGCTGCAACTAGAGAAAGCCCTCGCACAGAAACGAAGACCCAACACAGCCATAAATAACTAAATAAATAAAAACCCAAAAGTTAAAAAAAAAAAAATCTGACAATTGCATTAATAAATTCCCCTTTGGAGCTCCAGCTCATAGGACAGTGCCTAGCCTAGAATGGGTGCTCAATAAATATCTGTTAAAAAAAAAAGTTATATTTAAAATAAACATTTAAAATATTTTATATGGGCAGTAATCTGCGAGGGGTCATAAGGCTCTGAACCAGGACATTGGTAGCAGAAGTAGAAAGACGTGGGTGAATGTGAGGCTTTTTTGAAGTGGGAGTTAGCCTAGGCAGAGAGAGAGAAAGGTTGAACATGGGCTGGAGCAGTCAAGATCACACCTTTCCTTTGTGGTCAAGCAGCCCCTGGAGAGCCCAAGTGGCCCCCTGGCCCGTCAGTGTCCCTGCTCCCCTGCTACTTTAATGAGAATTAGTGAGGTTGGGGACTGTGGTGGCTCTTAGCTGGCACAGAGAGCTACTTCCTCCCAAAGGCCTTAAAAGCCCCAGTGGGACTTGGTTAGTGGGTCTCAGAGAAGAAGCCCAGGCAGTGACGAAATGATGTTTCAGCTAAATGAATAGACTGAAATGTTCCAGGGAACATGGTGCATTCCGGGCACTTGAGACTAAAAACTGAACACTAATGTGCATTCACATTTCCTGCTTGTCTGCGCCCACTGGTTTTTGCTGTCCACCTGTAGATAAACAAATTTATGTTGTTTTCAAGTGGAGGTCCCAAGGCCTTCATAATAACAGGTGGGGTTTTTAACTCTAGGAATCCATGTGAATGATAAAGTGGTAATATGTGGCCATGGCCTTGGTTAGAGGGCTGGCTTCACCTCTGGCTGGGGATCTCGGGAAAATCACCTCAGTAAACTGAGTTGCAGTTTATTTGTGTGTTAAATAGAATAATAATGCCATTCCTTGTGTCATAGGGTTGCTTGAGCTTTATAGTAGATGATGTGAACATGCTATATAAAGTATAAAGAGCCCTGTATGTGTGTGTGTGTGTGTGTGTGTGTGTGTAGTTACTGTTATGAATATTACTGTTTCTTCCCGGAAGAGATATGGTTGTTTTTACAAAGAGTACCTGCCCCTAAGAATGCCTGGCCATGACCCAAAGTCTCATGTTGGCTCCATCTCTGAAGCAAAACGCATGAGGGGCTGGGGCCAAGCAAGTTCATATGGATATTATGATACAAGCCATGACACACATGTTCAAAGTAGAGCCCTGTAGATGATGGAACAGAAGGGCCCAGGACTATGCGAATGTATATTTATGTTATGGGTAGACATCTCAAAGGTGACCGTAACTAGGAGGAGAATATAATCTGTAAATTCACGGTCACGCTTGTGTTCAGAAAGGAAATTATTTACTATTTGATCATGCCCTTTGCAAGCACATTAAGGAGTTGCTGATCTTGGATGCCTAGTGTGAAATGGAAAACTTTGACCATAAAACACACTTATGAAGATACAAGCAGTGTTATTTACCAATGACTATATTCAAGACAGTGTTATTTACCAATGACTATATTCAATGACTATATTCAAGACAACTTAATTAGCTTGAAGGAGTGACATCTAAATAAGCCAGATGCATGAGATGGGTGACTCTTCTTCTTTGCTGTGGCCATTAGTGGATACAGGGGTGGTAACCATGCATGTACTGTGTCAGTGGTTCTCCAAGCGTGGTCCCGGACCAGCAGCATCAGCATCACCTGGGAACTAATCAGAAATGCACGGTCTCAGGCCCCACCCCAGGCTTGCTGAATCAGAAACTCGGGGGCTGGGGCCAGCAATGCATTTTAACAAGCTGTCCAGGGGATTCTCATGTTGGCTAAAGGTTGCATGATTCCTGTACAGGTACTTGCCCCCCCTCCAAACAGTTGACATTAATTATCTTTGTGGTTTCTCATGTTTGCTTAAAATGCCTTATTCTAAATGCTAAAATAAGGTTCTTGACATTGGTTAAACTTCTAACACTAACTACTTATATCAGCTAGACTAGAACTATATTCCCAGACTTAAACCAAAGAACCAGGAGTGCAGTAGTGCGGGAACAGAGGGCACTTGTCCATCACAATGTGTGGCAGGAACCCAGGAACCTGCAGCATTTACGTGTTTGAGATCTCAGGAGTAAAAGCATCTGATGTGTCTCATGCAAAGGTCTCTTGGTACCCAGTTATGAAAAAATGTAGAGACGGGGAGGGGAGAAGTAGGTGTGCAGGATGGCTGTTAAATCCAGTGATTTAACTGATACAGAAAGTAGATTAGTGGTTTTCCAGGGCCTGGGGAAGAGAAGAGAATGGTATGGGGTTTCTTTTTGGGGTGACGAAAACGTTCTAGAATTAGAAAGTAGTGATGGTTGCACAACATTGTGACTATGCTAAAACACCGTTGAATTGTATAGTTTAAAATGGTTAAAATTTGAGTTTTGTTATGTGAATTTTATCTCAAAAAATGTTTTTGTTTTTTTAAATTTATTTTTGGCTGTGTTGGGTCTTTGTTGCTGCACGGGCTTTTCTCTAGTTGCGGTGAGCAGGGGCTACTCTTTGTTGGGGTGCGCAGGCTTCTCATTGTGGTGGCTTCTCTTGTTGCGGAGCACAGGCTCTAGGCGCACGGGCTTCAATAGTTGTGGCACGCGGGCTTCAGTAGTTGTGGCTCACGGGCTCTAGAGCTCTCTGTTAGTTGGCTGACTGCTCTGACCCCTGAGAAGGGGGTTCAAATGAGCAGGCACCTGGGGATTAACATGGTTGGACTGCGGTCCCTGAGGCAAGCGTACCTTTTCTTGGAATAAATCCTCACCTCTGGTTCGAGAGATTCCACTGGGATCATGGAGGGGAAAAGTGAATGCAGGTTAGAGAAAAATGACTTCTTGCTTTGAGAGCAAGTTGTTTCCAGTTCCCTGTGATGAGCACAAATCTGTTTATGCCATCAGAGGCAAAGCTTGGGAGGCCAGCTGCTGATCCTTGATGTGGAGAAGGCGCCTCTCCTGGGCTGACTCCTGCCAGCCGCAGACAGCCCCAGGGAACCTGGCGGGATGATCTCACGGTTCTGGGTCGAGCGAGCATCACGGACAAGGACCAGGCCCCTCTGCTCGCAGATATAATCAGCTTTGATGGGCAGAGGCTGAGGCATTTTTCCAATTAGGGCTGTTAGAGGATTCTGGCAGGGGCAGCAGTGGGCTTAATTTAACAGACCCGCACTCATTGAATTAGCCAGTGGAGAGGGGATGAGACGGGCGCTGGTGTGAGGGATGCTGGAGCAGAGACGGGGAAGGGACGATGGGGACCCGAAGGGTGGGTCAGCAGGGACACACAAGTAAGGCCTGGCCATGTGGTCAGGGGGCTGCCTTTCCATGCCTCCTCATTTGGCGAGGAAGCTCTGCAACCAGGTGTGGGGCGGAGCCTCTTCTGGTACCGATAGGGCTGCCTGGGAGTGCTCTGCTTGTGGGGAACTGGATTCTCAAAGGCCATTGCCAGGGTTCAGGACAGTGTCTTGTGCCCATCTGCCCTCCCAGGGACCTGCAGCTGCTGCTGTCTCCTCCCCCTTCCAGAACCTCCAGTTCTAGGCTGCCCCATCAGGCAGCCTCCTGTTTAGAGAACAAGGAACATGAGCACCATTCAGATCCTTAAAGGTCCTGAGTCCACACCTTCCTTTTGCAGAGGAGGAAACTGTTTCCTAGAGAAGTTTAGGAACTTGCCTGAGGCCACCTAGTTTATCAGAGGCAGTGGAGGGTTGCAATCCAGGCCTCCCTAAGTCTATCTTTCCTATCCCCCAACATTCCATTGAAATAATAGAAGAAATAGGAAGAGATAATCCTATTTTATATATGAGAAAAGCAGGGCACAGAAAGGTTTTAAAACTTGCCCAAGGTCACATAGGTATCAAGTATTAATATTAAGTAGCAAATCTAGAATCTGATCGTAAGTCTATATGAACCCTCAACCACTGTGAGGGACTGCCACATGCTTTGTACTTTTTTATACTTTCCAAATTTTCTACAATCGAGCATATAAAAAACCTAATTGTACTTCCTGATGGGCTAGGCTAGGTGGCTGTAAGGAACAGCCCTCTGATAATACTTCCCAACTCCAGAATTTGCTCAAACACTGGCCATTTTCACCCTCAAGGACACATTTGGAATAAAAGTCCCTAAGAAGAGATGTGCAAGTGAGCTTCCTTCCTCCTCTGGGCTTACTAAGGCCCGTCCATCTATGTAGGAGCCGGAGGTTGGCTCTGGTCTGCAGTGACCAGGCTGGAGGATTCCTGGAAGGCTGGGGCAGATCAGGGTTGGGCAGAGTTGGTTATATTTGAAGACAAGCCCGCTCTATACCCACCAGAACCTTGGGCCTTCCAGAACCTCCTGTCCTCTCCAAGAATGACCTGGCCACAACTACACTTACTTGTCCCTGTCCTCCCCTTGGGCCAGTGCCTCCTCTTTGAGAGTAGTGGCGGAAGAGGTGAGCATGGGATCCAAGCCACGCTGCTAAGTTCACAGCCCAGCTCGCTTCCCAGTGGAGTGACCTGGGCTGAAAGTTACTTTAATCTCTCTGAAATGCTTGTCTGAAAATAAAGACAATTTCGCATTATAGAATTTGTTGTGAGGATGAGCTAAATTTGCAGTTACCGCAGTGCCTGGCACATCGAGGCTATCCCTCTGCTGTAACCTTCCGCAGTTCCCTTCCTGTTCTGTGTCCAGCACTGCCCCAAATACCTACATACCCAAACCAGAGAAAACATGACATGGCATCGTCCCTTGAGGGGCTTATCATCTTGTGAAGGCAAAAACCCTGCACATATGAAACACAAACTTGGAAAGAAAAGTAGGCTAACATTTGCTGAATTCCTGTTATATGCAGAGAAAGAAAAAAGATACTGCATTGCTTTGATATAGAAGATAGCCCAGAATTGAGATACTCACAGTGTATGAGAGCTAGATGCTAGGGGTTTAGGACCTTCCTTCCAGTCACCTTTCCTTGTGATTATTGTATTTCACTGACTTAAGTGACCTGAATCCCCCCCATTCCTGTCCCTTCAATTCTGCCAAGCAAGCTGGACTCTTCTGTTGCTTGGCTACCAGGCAGGTGGTCTCAAATGTGGGAAGAAAAGCTGCCCAACCTTAGAAATAGGCCATGGACGTCACTGCGGGAGCACAAATAAATACAGAACGTGAAGGGATTATTCATTTAGAGCCCAGCTCCTCGAACATCTCCCTGCTGTGATTCACCAGATCAATTCAAGATGCCGTAATTCAGTGTGTCAGGGAGGCTGGGAAGAGAACAGATTCACCCTCTCCTGCTGTCCCCCCGTCCACATCCCCCTCCACTCGCCCCCAGCCCTCACCCCCGTCTCTGACCAGATTTGCTCCTCCCTTGCCTGGGATGTAAGTTACTACAGCTTGTTTCAAGAAAACCAATTAAGAAACCATACATTGCGGTGGACTCGAAAGGTCACTGCACAGGCTATAAATACAGGCGTTTCTAAACTGTGAATGGAAGTCTATCTGAAGCCCATTCTCTTCTCCACACCCACGTCTTCCAGCTGAGGCTTTCCTTTGATAAACGGAGAGCACATCCAGCCCGGGATCAGAAAGGCATTCCCTGGGTTTTCATTCTGCAGCCTGCCGTTTATAGTGTACCTGCGAATTCTGAACTCTGGTGGGACTGTAGGCCTTAGGCACCCCAGCCGGACTCCACGTTTTATTTTGTTTTTCTTCATAACAATCATTTCTTCACAATGCATAAAAGATATATGAGTTCAAGGTAAAAACTTAGAAAACACTGAAAAGCATAATGGGGGAATAAGAACCCATAATTCCACCCCTTAAAACAAATCTAACATTTTAGGATATATTATTCTAGCTTTTTTTCTCCCTAGGCTATATATATATCCATATTTGTTTTTCTTTACAAAAACATGTTTAAAGAGTATCATTTAGTGATACTGTTTTGGAGCCTGCTTACTCAGCAATATTTATGTTAATGTTATTTTTCCATAGTATTCTCTATGTTCCAGAATGTATTTAACTTTCTCCTGCTGTTAAGCATTTAGATTGCTTCCAGATTGTCCCTCATATATAATGCTGCAGTGAACATTACTGACTTAGAGTTTGCATATAGCCATAATTACTTCTTTTGGGTAAATATGCGAAGTGGAATTACTGGGCCCTTGATTTTTAAGACTGGTACATGTTGCCAAGTTGCCTTCTAGAAAGGTTGAACCTATTTCCGGTTCACCAGTGTATGCTTGTGACCATTTCCCCACACCCTTGCCAAAAACTGACTACTGTTATATATTTTTTAAATCTTGACCACTTTGTTGGGTTGAAAAAAAGATGTCATGTGGTTTTAATCTAAAAGCCACTTAGCATCTACTAACACATCACAGAGGCTCCCAGAACCACCAGGAACTTGACCTGGAGTGGATGCCCTTTCCTCCCACTCTTGGCTAGGCCTTCTGAGGTCCTCACCCTCAGGAGGGTGGCAGTGACGGCACTGGGGCCCCAGGTTCCCCCAGGGCAGATCCAGAGCCAGCACAACGGTCCCAGTCCTGATCATTCCACAGAAGAAGGACACTTCAGGGCCAGCCACCAACCTGGGCTGCAGGCCTGAGAGTCACGTACAAAGTGAAGCACAAATTTGGATGGGAACCTTACCTAGACTGTGGGCTCAGGCCCAGCGCCTGGCTTTTCTGCTTCCCCACCACAGCCTTCAGTTCAGCAACAAAGAGGGGTCTTGGGGCTCAGTCTCTTCAGCCACATGTGTGTGCAGCACATAACCACCTGCTAAGCCCTTTGACATAATTGTGTCATTTAATCCTCAAGACAACCCAGGAAGGAAGATACAAATATTATCCCCATTTACAAATGAAAATATCAAGGTTCAGAAAGATTGAGTAATTTTCCCAGGGTTGGAAGGAAAACCAGGATAAATCTAGACTTCAGACCCCAAATACTAAGCATTTCCAGCGTGACCTATAACATATCTGGCCCCTGGCATTTCTCAGCCCAGCAGTACTGTCCTCATCCTTACGTACTCTGTGTGAGTTTCAGGACCCAGGAACTCCTTCTCGAAGGTCCGGCTGTGGAACGTGCTGGCTGGGAAAGCCGGGTGCCTGAGCTGTCGCTGGCACCCCCTGCCAGTTCTGCCTGCACCCCGGCCACATCAGGCCAGCTGCCAGGAGAAGGGAGCGAGATCTCCTTAACCATCAGGGCTGTGGGAGGATTAAAGTCCATTAGGCAAACCTTGACATCCTTTGACTTACAAAGCAATATTATTAATAATGTTTGAAATGAGATTATTTCAGAAACATTAAGTGGTCATGGAACAAGTGGTATCAAACCCAAAGCAGAGTCTTCCAGTTCCTAAGCAATCTCTTTAGTCCAAGGCTCCTCTTAATTTGTAGTAAATACACCAAGCTATTTAGCTGTGCCATTAGGTCTTTGAGCAAGGAGAGCTCGTAAACATATCTATTCTTGAAACATGCTCGATCTAAAGTGAACATAAATGGCAGCTCGAGGTACCTGCATGCATGTATGCATTCATTCATTCAGCTGGTGTTTACAGAGCCCCTACCATGTGCCGGTCCCTAACCAGGCATGCAGGATTTGGAAATGAAAAGGCACAGCCCCCTGCACCGAGGGCTCCCTCCCCCAAATTCTTGTGCAGTTAAACGGATCTGTAATCCCTGAGAGCGGTGCTAATAGAAGACACACAGCACCTGCTACAGGCCTGGGGCGAAATCAGGAAACACTTCCCAGAGAAGCTTTGCAGGAGGAGTCGGGTGGAGGTGAGAGTGGGGTCTAGGCACACCACTCTATAGCTCCCCCAAAGCGCCAGGCTGTAGCCTGAGGGAGGCAGGGGAGGGATCAGATGTGTTTTAGGGAACTCGGCCTGGTGGCAGAGTGGAGAAGGGACTGGGAGGGGAATTACTGGGGACAGGAGCCCAGCGAGGAGCCCACTGCAGGGCCCAGGTGAGAGTGATGGGCGGCAGTGGACACTGGCCTGGCTGAGAGCAGCAGGGCTCAAACCCAGCTCCCCGTGGGAAGCCCCGTGGGAGCATTTAACCATACAGCTTCCACCTGCAGAATTCTGATTCCGTTGGTCTGGATGGAATCTGGGGACCTGGATGGTAACAAAACTCCCCAGATGATGCTAGTGCCAGCTTGGGAACTACTGGCCCATGTGTCCTCCAGCTTGGATATTCTAGGAGACGAGTTAATATATAGGCTTTGTAAGCTGTAAAATGTTATGCAAACATGAGTGATATGTTTCTCAGGATTTCCTGGGTGAAAGTAATTTTACCAAACACCACCTGATCACTTCTCTCAGTGTGTAATCAGTGGCAGGCTTGACCTTCAGTCTCTGACACTCTGCATCTGTTTCTCTGGTCCTCCAGCCTCTAATCATCCAGGCAAAACAGAATTCTTCTTCAGCCAAGGGAAACAAAAAGGGGATAATTTTGACAGTAAATAATCCTCTCTCTTTCCCACTACTCACTCACCTGTTCATATATTTGGGAAATCCAAATGATATTCCTCTGGTTTTAAATAAGACCATTTTATTCGCAGACTGCTCTTGTTAACCATCCAGAGTCCATTTGCCTCCTCCCGGGGGGCTTCCTTGACCTCAGCCTCACAGGCAAAGCCTGCTCTGGCCAAGACCTGCTCTTACACTGACCCTATTACCGTCTTGTACTGGCCAGAGCTTGCAAGATCTCTAATGGGCTGACTCCAGATAAACTCGTGGTGTGTGACACTTTGGGGCATGCAAATTTAGGTGCTGATCTTGGTCCTGCTTCTTACCAGTTGCATGGGTTTGGACAGGTAATTTAAATTTCTGAGCCTCAGTTTCACAACCTCTAGAATGGGGGAAATAAGACCTATATCCCAGGGATCTTATAAGATTGCAATGAAATGATGCATGTCATGTGCAGGGTATGGCATTGTGCAAGAATACTGAGTTGCCGAGCTGCACCTTTTGGGAGGAGAGATGTCACAAAAAGTGAAAGGGCTCAAGAAGTCTGCAAACAAGGCACTCTGGCTCTGTGAGTGCTTTCCCATGCAAGGCCTAACCCTCCAGCCTGCCTCACTTAGCAGGCTGTGTGCTCACCTGGCACAGAGAACTGCCCCTCTCTGGGCACTATGTTCAGGCCTCAGACCTTGTTGCCCTCCCATGTTCCCTAAAACAGTCTCCTTAGTTAGTACATATCAGCCTCCTACCTCCAGCCCCATGCTCATGCAGACAGCATGGTCTCCGTGTGGACACGTCTGTCACCAGACCCCCTTCTGTGAGCCCAAAGATGGTTCTGGTTAGTCATCAAATCAATTTAAAATAAGTGAAAATTTCTGGTTACTTCATCTCAAAATCTTCCAATGCATTCCTAGAAGAGATCAAATTCTTCTCTCTCCTCTTCTTCTACCATCCTCTTTTTTCTTTCTCCATCTTTTTCTCATTTTAAAATGTTGTTAAGTCCTGGCTTTGATCATCTAGCCAGGAGGAAGTTTGCTTTGAGATGTCCCTTAAAAGAGAAGGACAAAGAGTATCCTGGACCAGACCTGCAAGGACTAAAAATTTAATATTTGCAGAGTGATTTAAGCTTACAAAGTGCTGTCACATTATCTTAGTTGGTCCACACAACTGCCCTACGAGGAAGGTAAAGTCATTCTATAATAAAGTAGTATTACCACCCCCATTCTGCAGGATGAGAACACAGACTTGAAAACAATTAAGAGCCCTGTCCAGGGTCACACAACTAATAAATGGCACATACTGGATTTCAACCCAAGATACCTGACTGGCAGGATTCACAAATAGACCAATCTGGTTTGCACTGAAGACTCATTTCGGATGGTGGTGAAAAGGAGGACGAGGATTACATTTTGCAGGGCTGAACAGCCGAGTTCGTGTTTATGCAGTGGGCAATGGTGAGTCCCAGAATGTTTTAGAGGAGGGAAAGAACATGACCAAAAAATGATTTAGGAAGGTGAATGTAGCAGCACACAAAAAAGATGGAAGAAAAGATTAGTAGGAAAGGGGCAAACTATTTGATTTCTTGATTTTTAAAAAAAATTTATTGAAGTATATTTGAGTTACAATGTGTTAATTTCTGCTGTACAGCAAAGTGACTCAGTTACACATATATATATATTCTTTTTCATATTCTTTTCCATTATGGTTTATCACAGAATATTGAATATAGTTCCCTGTGCTATACAGTAAGACCTTGTTGTTTATCCATCCTATATATAATAGTTTGCATCTGCTAATCCCAAACTCCCAATCCTTCCCTCCCCCGTTCCCTCCCCCTTGGCAACCACAAGTCTGTTCTCTATGTCTGTGAGTCTGTTTATGTTTCATAGATATGTTCCTTTGTGGCGTATTTTAGATACCACATATAAGTGATATCATATGGTATTTGTCTTTCTCTTTCTGGCTTACTTTGCTTAGTATGATAATCTGTAGGTCCATCCATGTTGCTGCAAATGGGGGCAAACTATTTGAAATGTGACCCTCAACGCAGATGGTGGCAGTAGGCATAGAAAGGAAGAGACAGATTAAATGCAGGAGACAAGTAGAGGATGTCAGAGATAGTACCAAGGCGCCAAGCCTTGGCGTGGAAGGAATACCATCAACAGAAGTAGGAAGTATTATTAATAACAGCTGACATTTTTTTTGAGACGCTGTAATGTCCTAGCCACTGCAAAATTAAGAGCTTTTTGTGAATCTTTTCATTAAGTCCTCCTATTGGCCCTGAAACATAGCTAAAATTATCATCCCCATTTTAGAGATTTTAGAGATAGAAAATTGAGACCCAAAGTGATTACATGATTTGCTTAAGATTACAAAGCTAGTAAGCTGTGGACCAGTATTTCAACCCAAGTCTGGCTCACAGTCTCTAGAATCCACATTCTTAACCCAGCACTGAACAGCACTTTCAACCCACCTGCAGATAAAAGCTGGGATAAAGGGAGAGTTGGTTTGGTGAGCTAGGCAAACCTGGCCTCTGTAGCTGCTGTCACCCCTAAGAGACCAAGTTCACCCTTCCACTGATCTAGGTAGATGGCAGTCAGTTCTCATGGAAATTGGGATTTCTGTTTAAGATATTTGCTATAGAAAAGGTGTACTGTAGACTGGGGGGTGGGGTGGTGAGGGGAGAAGGCAACTTCAGTTCAGATTCTGGACAGACTTGGGAAGATAGTGGCCTTTGGAACATCAGAGAATAAGGAGAGGATGGAGCTAGAGATTATCATACTAAGTGAAGTAAGTCAGAAAGAGAAAGACAAATACCGTATTATATCACTTATATGTGGAATCTAAAATATTGCACAAATGAACCTTTCTACAAAACAGAAACAGACTCGTGGACATAGAGAACAGACTTGTGGTTGCCAAAGGCGAGAGGGGGAGGGAGAGGGATGTACTGGGAGTTTGGGGTTGGTAGATGCAAACTATTACATTTAGAATAGATAAACAACAAGGTCCTAATGTACATCACAGGGAACTATATTCAATATCCTGTGATAAACCATAATGGAAAAGAATATAAAGAAGAATCTATATATGTGTATAACTGAGTCACTTTGCTGTACAGCAGAGATTGTCACAGCATTGTAAATCAACTATACTTCAATAATAAAAAAAAGAAGAAAAGAATAAGGAGAGAGAAGAGATCAGTGGAAGAAAGTTGTGGGATAGAGGAGGAAAATTCCCCAAAGCCCAAAACATTCTTTTAAGTAAAGGACTTTGTATGGGCAGCCAGGCAGGGAGAAAAGAGCAAAAACAAAAGGAAATGAATTCATTTCCACCAGTTATTTTATCTGGGTTTCTCCAGCAATATTCCTTTTTAGGCCACTGCACCCAAAGTCTAACAGCCTAGTAAAGCTTCCCTAATGCCCAGCTCAGAATTATCCACTGTAGATGTCTTTGTCCCAGACAGAGGATTTTGGTCTTAAACTCAGATAATATAAACATCCAAAAGAAAGGAAAGACCCAAGGAACTTAACATCATGGAACTCTCATATTGGAAGTAGCCCTTAGACCCAGGCAAGAGAGGCCTCTGCCCTGGGTCTCCTTGGCCACACCCCTGCTCTGTGAGGACAAGTCTTTGGGGTCAAAAGGATGTGTCTGTGCCTTCTCTTTTAAACCATTCCTTTGCCCTGTCCAAACAGCCCTGAGCTGCTTCCAGGACCTGTTCAGACCTCTTCTCCCTTGGCTGTCCTTCCACGGGTACGCATACGTCTGTGCAGGGTGGCCAAGAGGCAATTCTTTGGGGATAGTGAATGGAGCCTGGACTTTTAGGCTGGAGTGTCCACACTCTGTGCACATGAGGTCCCTCATGCGTACAGGAGCAAGTCTGGAGTGGAAAGAGGAGGGGGGTGGGCTACAGGCTAACAACTAGGCCAGCTATCCCCATGCTGCCTCATTTCAGCATGGAGCTCCAAGTAGTCTTGGCATTCTAAAATTGAAACTGGATGTCCAGGTGTCCAAGTATATTTATCAAGGCAGGAGAGTAGGACACTTTTTATCTCACAGGTGCTAGCTTGATTTTTAACTTTGAGATATTTAGACATATGGTCTGTGGCCTCCATTTGTCATCTTGCCCTGGGCCCCACAGATGTTAGGAGGAAGAACTTGGATAAAAGAAACCATAAAAGTCATCTGCTTCAATCACCCAGCCAAGCTTGGGATCCCATTAAATGCTTAAACCCTCCAGTTATGATTGGCGTTGATCTCACTGCCCCCTGAGTCACTAGACTACTCTGTCTCAGCAGCTTCTCACTTCTAAAAAGTGCTCCTTTCTTTTGAGTGAAAGTCCATCTTCCTGTTCCGGAAATAACATTTAGTAGTACTAACTGAAGGCTTACTCTGCCAAGTAATAGGGTGCTGAGGTTAATGAGCTTCGGTGTCACATAGACCAGAATCCAAGCCCTGACTCTGCCGCTTACTAGATGTGTGCTTTGGGCGAGTTTCTTAATCTCTCTCACGTTCAGTTCCTTCATTTGTGAAATGGAAATAATAATTCCCACTTCAAAGGATTGTCCTGGTTAATAAATATCTATGATCGACACTATTCATTCCTTTTTTTAAGGTAAAATTAACATATAACATTATATTAGTTTCAGGTGTATAACATAATGATTCCATGTTTGTATACATTGCGAAATGATCACCACAGTAAGTCTGGTTAACATCCGTTACCACACATAGCTAGTGGGAACCTGCTGTACAGCTCAGGGAGCTCAGCTTGGTGCTCTGTGGTGGCCTAGATGGGTGGGATGGGGGAGGGTGGGAGGGAAGTCCAAGAGGGAGGGGATATATGTATACATATAGCTGATTCACTATGTTGTACAGCAGAAACTAACAACATTGTAAAGCAACTATACCCCAATTAAAAAAAAAAAAGATCCACTCTCTCTTAGCAACTTTTGAATATGCAATACAGTATTATTAACTGGTAGTCACCATGCTGTATGTTACATCCCCACAACTTATTTATTTTGTATCTGGAAGTATGTACCTTTTAACCACCTTTCCCCATTTCTCCCACCCCCCAACCCCTGCCACTGGCAACCACCAATCTGTTCTTTGTTTCTATGAGGACAGTATCCAGCCTTGATATCTTAGGAGAAGGTCCAGTCCCAGTGAGGAGGGACATAGTTAGTGCCAATAAATAGCGGCTTGCTTGTTATTGTTGCCTAGGTGCTCTTACACTTTTTCTCATGGGTGAGAAATTGATATTTGACCTAGAAGACCAGAGAAACAGTCTGCAGCACCACTTACTAGTTGTGTGACCTTAGAGGAGTCACCTGTTCTCCATGAGCCTCATTTACCTCATCAACGAAATGGAGTTGATGATGACTCCATCACCTCACAGAGCTCTTATATTAAAAAGCTCCTACCCAAACAGTCATTTTTCAGTTTTTCATTCTGTAAACATGCATGAAAGGTCTACTCTGTATTAGGTGCTGAAACAGGAAAGTGTGCCCCAGCTCCTGCCCTCAAGGGCCTTACACTCTAGTGAATGAGACAAAGAGATAATAATAATTTTTTAAAAAAGAATACAGTGTGATAAATGCTGGCAGCCTGATGGAGGGGACAACTGGCTCTGTCTCGGCAGGGTTTCACGGAGGAAGTTGCGCTTGAAAGAGGTGGAGGCAGTGGGGAGGGGAATATTATGAAAAAGAAAGCATGGAGTCACATCATTTAATGGAGCAGAAATACAGCATAAAAACAAGTCTTTCTTTTAAGAGACAGGTCTTCAGATATTTGACAAAAGTTATCATAGCTCTCCTCCCATCCTTTCTCCAACATCTTCTCTTACACAAGCTCAACAAGCCCAGTTTCTTCAACCATTGTTCCCTTGACTGGCTGTGAACATGGTCCATTCCCTATATGCCCCAATGGCAGGGAATACTTAAAGGTCTACATATATCACATAATCACCATAACCAGTTTATTAGCTATAGCATAATTAAAACCTTATTTTAAAGCCATTTATACTTTCCAAAATTCTAGGAGTCTGTAAGCTACACTACATATCCGGAGGCTCATCATCTATTCACATAGTGGTGTATGGGCTTGTCTCATGGACATAGAAAAATTATGTGTGTGAAGAGAGTATAAGGCATATAGAAAAGAGGAAAAGAATGTGTACACACTCATGCAGAGATTCTGTGGACTGCTGGCTTAATGCTATTAGGAGACAATGAAAACCTCAGTTCTAGATGGTGTCTTATTAAATCTCAAGGGATCTTGGTGGAATAGGTCAGAGACTAGGTCAGGTGTCATTTTTTAACTCTCTTAGGCTCAAAGGTCTTAGAATTGGCTTTGATGGAACTGGGTGCTTTTCCATGATTGTAAATTAAAAGGAAAAGCAAAATGAACAGAAGGAAAGTTCCCCTGGAAGGAAACAACAGCCCAGCCACAGGAGCTGGAGGCCCTGCTGCTGTCTTAAATATCACACTGGGCATCGGGCAGATGGCAGAGCCCCACCACAAGCTAGGTGGCTGTTTTTGGCCCCGGGCTGTCTGACTTAACACAGGTGTTCATTCTCACTGTTGAATATAGGGCATTATTTGTGTAAATGAAGTCCCCTTTAAAGCCCCATCTCTGGGTGAAAAGAGCCTGGTCCTTGAAGGATAGCTGGAAGGGTACACTGGCACCAGTCCTGTCAGTTTCATTCACAGTGGCCACAGCCAGCATCTCTCAAGGTAGCAGGAGGCCATTGTGGGACAAGATCTACCTAGGACAGTAGCTGTCCTTGCTCACACTCTCAGCCATCTTCTGCTTCTGTCTACCCCAATGGTAGTACTGTAGCTGCCTGCTCAGCCTGTCAGTTCAGGGCCTTGTCCTTGCTGTGGCCTACTAGGGAATTAAAGGAGGGAAGACACCTGGTTTCCATCATGAAAGAATTAGAACCTTGGGCAGTGGTTCTCACACTTCACTGTAAAAGGAAATACTTGAAATGAGGGTGACTATCCTGGTTTATGCCAGTTGTCCCAGCATAATTATTTACTCAAAAGTGTTCCAGTTTGGGCCATAAATTGAACAATCACCCTACTTAAATTCAGATAACCAGACCTCACCCACAGAGAGTGGTTTACTAGGTCTAGGGGTTGCCAGGAATCTGGATTTTAACCTAGCACACTCAGTGTTTCTGTCGCATGCTTTAAGAAATTCTCATAGTGAGGTAAAAGCGAGTAGAAACAGAAAGAAACTATTAAAACAGCCAGAAGACAATTAACAAAATGGCAACAAGTACATATTTATCAATAATTACTTTAAATGTAAATGGACTAAATTCTCCACTCAAAAGACATGGAATGGCTGAATATTTTTTTAAAAACAAGACTCATCTATATGCTGCCTCACTTTAGATGTGAGGACACGCACAGACTTAAAGTGAAGGAATGGAAAAAGATATTCCATGCAACTGGGAAACAAAAGAAAGCTGCAGTAGCTATACTTATATCAGACAAAATAGACTTTAAAACAAGACTATAATAAGAGACAAAGAAGGGCATTTATGACAGACATAATGATGTAGGGTCAATCCAACAGGTTGGTATAACATTTGTAAATATTTATACACCCAATGTAGGAACAACTGATATATAAAGCAGGTATTAACTGACCTAAAGGGAGAAATAGACAGCAATACAATAGGAGTCGGGGACTTTAATACCCCCACTTACATCAATGGATAGATCATCCAGACAGAAAATCAATAAGAAAACATCAGCTTTAAACAACATGTTAGAACAGTTGAGACTTAACAGATATTTACAGAACATTCCACCCAAAAGCAATAGAATATACATTCTTCTCAAGTGCACATGGAACATTTTCCAAGATAGGTCATGTTAGGCTACAAAACAAGTCTTAATAAATTTAAGATGATTGAAATCATATCAAGCATATTTTCCTACCACAATGGTATGAAATGAGAAATTAATTACAGAAATAAAACTGGAAAACTCATAAATATATGGCATTTAGACAGCATGCTACTGAACAACTGTTGGGTCAAAGAAGAAACCAAAAGATAAATTAAAAAATTACCTTGACACAAATGAAAATGGAAATGTAACATACCCAAATTTGTGGGATGCAACAAAAGCAGTTCTAAGAGGGAAGTTTATAGCAATAAATGCCTACCTCAAGAAACAAGAAAAGTCTTAAATAAACAGTGAAGGTTTACACCTCAAGAACCTAAAAAAAGAACAAATAAGGCCCAAAGTTAGTAGAAGGAGGGAAATAACAAAGATTAGAGCAGAAATAAATGAAACAGAGACTAAAGAGATAAGAGAAAAGATCAATGAAACTAAGAGCTGGTTCTTTGAAAAAAATCAAGAAAATTGACAAACCTTTAGCTAGATTCACAAAGAAAAAAAGAGAGAGGACTCAAATAAATAAATCAGACATGAAAGAGGAGATGTTACAACTGATACCCCAGAAATACAAAGGATCATGAGAGACCACTGTGAAATTATTGCCAACAAATTGGATGACCTAGAAGAAATGGATAAATTCCTAGAAATATACAACCTACCAAGACTGAATCATGATGAAACAGAAAATCTGAACGGACTAATTGCTAGTAAGAAGATTGAATCAGTAATCAAAAACCTCCTAACAAACAAAAGCCCAGACCAGACAGCTTCATTGGTGAATTCTTACAGTCAAAGAAGAATTGATACCAATCCTCTTCAAACTCTTCCAAAAAAAAAAAAAAAAAGAAGAGGAAGGAACTCTCCCATACTCATTTTATGAGGCCATCATTACCCATATACCCAAACCAGACAAGAATGCCACGAGAAAAAAAATTACAGGCCCTATCCCTAATGAATATAGATGTCCTCAACAAAATATTGACAAACTGAATTCAACATTTAAAGGATTTAATTAAAGTACATTAAAAGGGGCTTCCCTGGTGGCGCAGTGGTTGAGAATCTGCCTGCAAATGCAGGGGACACGGGTTCGAGCCTGGTCTGGGAAGATCCCACATGCCAAGGAGCAACTGGGCCCGTGAGCCACAACTACTGAGCCTGCGCATCTGGAGCTTGTGCTCCGCAACAAGAGAGGCCGCGATAGTGAGAGGCCCGTGCACCGCGATGAAGAGTGGCCCCCGCTTGCCGCAACTAGAGAAAGCCCTTGCACAGAAACGAAGACCCAACACAGCCAAAAATAAATAAATAAATAAATAAATAATAAAAATAAAGGAATTCCTTTTAAAAAAAAAAGTACATTAAAAGGATTATACACCATGATCAAGTGGGATTCAGAGATGCAAGGATAGTTCCAACATCTGCAAATCAGTCAATGTGATACACCACATTAACAAAATTAAGGATAAAACTCATATGATCACAATATCAATAGGTGCAGAACATTTGACAGACTTCACCATCCATTTATGATTTAAAACTCTCAACAAAGCAAGTACAGTGGGCACATACCTGAACATAATAAAAGGCCATATATGGTAAGCCCACAGCTAACATCATACTCAACGGTGTAAAGTTGAAATCCTTTCCTCTAAAATCAGGAACAAGATAAGAATGCCCACTCTTGCCACTTTTATTCAACATAGTATTGGAAGTCCTAGCCAGAGCAATTTGGTAAGAAAAAGAAATATAAGGCATCCAAATTGGAAGGGAAGAAGTAAAGCTCTCACTATCTGCAGATGACATGATATTATATATAGAAAACCCTAAAGATTCCATCAAAAAAAAAAACTGTTAGAACTAATAAATGAATTCAGTAAAGTTGTAGGATGCAAAATCAATACACAAAAATCTGTTGTGTTTCTGTACACTAATAACAAACTATCAGAAAGAGAAATGAAGAAAACAATCTCATTTATAATTGCTTCAAAAAGAATAAAATACTTAGGAATAAATTTAACCAAGGAGGTGAAAGACCTGTATATTAAAAACTACAAGACACTAATGAAAAAATTGAAGACACAAATAAATGGAAAGATATTTCATGCTCATAGAATGGAAGAATTAATATTGTTAATATGTCCATACTACCCAAAGTAATCTACACATTCAGTGCAATCCCTGTCAAAATTCCAGCAGCGTTTTCCACAGAAATAGAACAATCTTAAAATTTATATGGAACCACGAAAGACCCCAAATAGCCAAAGATATCTTAAGAAAGAAGAAAAAAGCTGGAGACATCATGTACTCTGATTTTAAACTATACTGCAAACCTGTAGTAATTAAAACAGCATGGTACTGGCATAAAAACAGACACATAGATCAATGGCACAGAATAGAGAGCCCAGGAAAAAACCCCACATATATATGGTCAATTAATTCACAACAAAGGAGACAAGAATATACAATGGAGAAAGGACAGTCTCTTCAATAAATGGTGTTGGGAAAATTGGACAACCACATGCAAAAAAAACCCAAAAAACAAAAACTGGACCACTATCATACAACATACACAAAAAATAACTCAAAATGGATTAAAGACAAATGTAAGACCTGAAACCACAAAACTCCTAAAGTAAATAGGCAGTAAACTCCTTGACATAGGTCTCAGTGATGATTTTTTTTGAATCTGACGCCAAAAGCAAAGGCAACAAAAGGAAAAATAAGTGGGACTACATCAAACTAAAAAGCTTCTGCACGGCAAAGAAAGCCACTAACAAAATGAAAGGACAACCTACTGAATGGGAGAAAATATTTTAAAATCATTTATCAGATAAGGGGCTAATATCCAAAATATATAAAGAACTTATACAACTCAATAGCAAAACAACAACAATCTGATTAAAAGATGGGCAGAAGATCTGAATAGACATTATTACAAGAAGACATACAGATGGCCAACAGATACATGAAAGTATGCTCAGCATCATTAATCGTCAGGGAAATGAAAATCAAAACCACAATGAGATATTACCTCACACCTGTTAGAATGGCTATTATCAAAAAACAAGAAATAACAAGTCTTGGTGAGGATGTGGAGAAACAGGAACACTTGTAGCCTGTTGGTGGGAATGTAAATTGGTGCAGCCACTATGGAAAATAGGATGGCGGTTCCTCAAAAAATTAAAAATAGAACTACCATATGAGCCAGCAATTCCAGTTTCTGGCTATTTATCCCAAAAAAGTGAAAACACTAACTTGAAAAGATATATGCACTCCTATGTTCATTGCAGCACTTTTTTTCAATAGCCAAGATATGGAAACAGGTGCTCATCAATGGATGAATGGATAAAGAAATTATGATAGATAGATAGAGAGGGGGAGAGAGAGAGAGGTTATTCATCTATAAAAAAGAATGAAATCTTGCCATTTGCCACATGGATGGACATTGAGGGCATTATTCTAAGTGAAATAAGTCAGACAGAGAAAGACAAATACCCTATGATTTCTCTTATATGTGGAATCTAAAACAAACAAAACCAAGCTCAGATTGGTGGTTGCCAGAGGTTGGGGACGGGAGGGTGGAGAAATAGGTAAACTGTTTTGTTCTGTTTTTTTAATTTAAATAAGTTGAATAATTTATAATTTAAATTCTGCAAAATTAATAATAAATAAACAAACAGTAATTCTTTGCTTTTACGAAGGGCTTATATTGTGCTTTTATACATGTGACTCTAACAAATATGAGTACCCACGATGTACAGAGCCCTTTCTAGGTGCTGTGGGAAATACAAGGTAAATAAGACAGTTCCCTTATTTATTTGGACAGGCATCAAAGGAATTTATATCTGGAAAGGAATTCAGACAGATACATGGGGGTAAACTCCAAGTAACAAGGAAATGCTGAAGGGGAACGTTTACACAACAATGTAACAGTGTAAGTAGGAAGGGCTTTACTATAAGGAAATGGGAAATGGGAATTTCAGAGAGGCTGAGTGACTTATCTAGTTTCATTGAACCAGGAATCAAACCTGGGCCCTCTAGCTCAGGTCTGGGCTCCTTCCCCACATACTCACCATGTGTAACCATGGGCACCATCCTGCAGCCCCAAAGAAAAGCATGCACATGGTAAACACTTGGTGAAGTGGCAAGAAGGGGACATGGGAGAGGGTTATCAGAGTGACCAGAATTACTGGAAAACATAAGAATTAATCTAAAGAGGATTTATAGAAAAGGGAGTTTATTAAAAATGTATTATAGGGCCTCCCTGGTGGCGCAGTGGTTGGGAATCCGCCTGCCAATGCAGGGGACACGGGTTCGAGCCCTGGTCTGGGAGGATCCCGCATGCCGCGGAGCAACTGGGCCCGTGAGCCACAATTACTGAGCCTGCGCGTCTGGAGCCTGTGCTCTGCAACGGGAGAGGCCGCGATAGTGAGAGGCCCGCGCACCGCGATGAAGAGTGGCCCCCGCTTGCCACAGCTAGAGAGAGCCCTCGCACAGAAACGAAGACCCAACACAGCCATAAATAAATAAATAAATAAATAAAATTTAAAAATAATAATAATAAAAAAAAAAAAAAAATGTATTATAAAACAACATTACAGAAAGTGATAAAAAATAAAGGAGAAAATCATCTATAATCCTCAACACAACTTCCACTCCCAGTCAAGAACTGTATAGACCATTTCTTTTTTCCTTTACATTCAATTTTTTGCCTGGTTGTTATCATATTTTACATGAATTTATGTCCAGGTTTGTCCACTTAAATGTTTTTCCATAATAGGATAAAGTCTTCATAATTATAACTTTATAATTATACAATGTGTCATTGAGTCCCTGTATTATGAATAAACTAATGATTTCTGTATCATTAGCTATTTACTTGTTCCCAATTTTTTCTGTTATAAATAACACTACAGTGAATCTTTTCTCTGATTCTTTTTCCTTATTTTGTATAATTTCCTTCTGAATATATTTCCAGAAATAGGAATATTGGATTAAACAAATGAATATTTTTTAGGTGTTAATCTCATACACACAAGTTTTAATACAAATGGAATCTTACTCTACCTCATTCTTTTTAACAACTACATGGTATTCCATTGAAGAATTGAAATTCATTTAACATTTCCTCTATTAATGGATATTTATCAAATTTTTGCAATTACAAGTATTACTACAAGGAATATACTTGTAACTGTGCACGTGTGTATTTCTATACAATGGGTTCCTTAGAAGTAGAATTGGTTGGGGCAAAGTGTATGTACCTTTCCGATTTTGGCACATACTATCAAATTGCTCTCAAATTGACTCTGCCAGCTTACACCCTTACCAACAGTGCATGAAAGGGCCAGTAACCCCCTACCTTCAACAGCACTGGATATTATCCAGTCTTTTATATTTTAGTCAATCAGATGGGCAAATAATGCTGCTTCATTGTTGTTTCAATTTATATTTCCTGATTACTAGGAAACAATAAGTTTACTGACTTCTGGGCTTGGAGGCTGTCCATCCCTCTTGATCACTGGGACACTGCTTTTCTTTTTTTTTTTTTTTTTTAATTAATTATTTATTTACTTATTTATGGCTGTGTTGGGTCTTTGTTTCTGTGTGAGGGCTTTCTCTAGTTGTGGCAAGTGGGGGCCACTCTTCATCGCGGTGCGCGGGCCTCTCACTATTGCGGCCTCTCTTGTTGCAGAGCACAGGCTCCAGACGCGCAGGCTCAGTAATTGTGGCTCACGGGCCCAGTTGCTCCGCGGCATGTGGGATCTTCCCAGACCAGGGCTCGAACCCGTGTCCCCTGCATTGGCAGGCAGATTCTCAACCACTGCGCCACCAGGGAAGCCCGACACTGCTTTTCTTATCCAACTTTAGTGTCCATCCTGGGAGTTTCTTGTGGTGAAATTCCTCCTCCAGAGAGCCTTAAACTTGAACTTTATCCTGCAGGCAAATGCCCAAGTCATCAGCTCAAACAGGCTGGCTTAGCTAGTTTGTCTGAAGGCCCAAGTTCAAAGCCCAAGTCTATCTCCTTTCCCAAGGTCCAATGCCTCTGGTATCTGGATTATGCCAGAGTTCTGGTAGGAAAACCTCTTGATTTGGATGTCCTTTCTGCCATCTGTTATGGGGTCATGCGTTCTTAGTGTTCACTATCAATCTGCTCCCAACATCTTCATCTCATCCAGAAATTCCCAGTTGGAGGCACAATGTTCTGGTTTTTCAGGACTGCTGTAAATGTATTTATTTTTTCATATGTCTTCTGTTTTTTCAGTGGGATGTTGGGAGGTAGGAAAGATAAATATAGACTTTGGTCAGCCATTTAAAACTAGAAGCCTTTGTTATATACATTTCTAAAATAAATATTGCCAAATATTTTCCCAAAGAGTTTTACAGATTTTCACCTAACAACATAGAGTATTAAACCCCAACTTGATCAACACTAGGTATTATAATTTCCCGTAATTTAGTAGAAAAAAGAAATATGTCTCAATTTGCATTTCTTTGACTGTTAGTGAGGTTGGATAATTCTATATATGTTTATTAATTCATTTCATCCTTTGTAAATCATCCATTTCTATACTTTGCCCATTTACCTATTTGGTCTTAATATATTCCTTTATTATCTAAATAAGTTCTCCTATTTATTGCAGGTACTTTCCCAATGTATTATTTACCTTTTAATTAATTTTTCTCCTGGGTTCCTTTACACGTAGAGTTTTAACTTTGAATATGGTTAGGTTTTTCTTTTGTGCCTATAACTTGGATGACCCACTTCATCAGCTTGGGGTACAAAAAAGTTCATAACTCTTATTTCTCCAACTAATTGTTCAACTCCTCAAATGTTCCTATTAGCAAAAAGTTCAATATCTCCCTCTTGAGACCACTTTATCCTCTCCCTCCAAACCCTAAGGATCTTATTCAGTCCAGAATAAGATCCAGGTACAAAAATGAGAAAGAAACTTAGAAATTCTGGTCAGTCTATTTGCGTTTGGTTGATGCTACATGGTGTACTATTGAATGCTAGCTCTGGCACTATCCAATGGACATATTTGTCCACGGCTGTGGCAAAGTCCTCCCTGCTGACATGGTCCCTGAACAGGCCATGCTGCCAGGTTAAATATCTCTTGGTTCTCATGCAGCCGTTGCTCCCCAAAGCCCCATGCTATGCCAAAGTAGCTGAATAAGAAGAGGCTTCTGGCCTGAGCCACATGACAAGTCAGAACCAGCCATCCCCCCGCAACTGTTAAGCCCTGTGTTAAGCCTGGATCACCTTCACAGGTACCCACTGCCCCCCCTGGAGTTCTTTACTTCCAGCAGATCTTGGTCAGGGCCACTCCCCAGGATTCCCTAACTTAAGATCTTAGGAAGGATTTGAAGTCTTGGGTTCTGTCCTCTCAGAAGGATCTTGGGATTCTTATACAAATTCATACACTTGTTTTTCAGCTCTGTGCCTACAAATGGTACAGTTTTCATCAAGCCACAAAAGCTTTGGGTCACCTTTCCTGGAGGTCAGTGAGTGCCTACTCATATTGGTCAAGTTACAGATAACAAAAGTCACTCTAGCTATTTAAAAAAATTTTTTTTCTAGTTGTCTTTATTTTTGTTTTATTTCATTTCAGCTATTTTAAGAGAAGTGTATTTAATACAGGAGATTAGGTGCTTACAAGTCATTGGAAGATCTCAGGGGCAGGCTCTAGGCTGAGCTCCTACAAATGACCCCTGGAACAATAGCACCTTATCAGGAAGCTGAGGGATCACAAAGCTAAGGCTATGGCTGATGGCCATAGGAACACATGGCCTTAGCTGTAATCCAGAGGTCAGGAAGCTGCCACCACAATGATTGGCTCCAGCGCCACACAGATCCTGCTAGATCCACCACTGCAAAAAATAGATGCCACTAGCCCTGCCTCCTGAGTCACTGAGACTTCTGCTAACCCTGCTACAGAAAACTCATTGTCTCAATAACCCTACTTGCCAGCAGAAGCAGCAGAAAAGCAGCTTCTGCTTTACTTCCACATTCCAGATCTCGTGTGAGTGCATCTGATTGGCCACCCTTAAATCACGTCCGGAACCCTAGCTGCAAGGGAGTCTGGAAAATGTCACTTTTAGAGTTCTAGCCTCTGCCATGTAGTAAGACAGGCAAGAGGAGGATGAGCAAGATGTACTCCAACCCACCATACCAATTGTTTATATTTACATGACAAAAAGAGGCTACCCAAGTGATTGAGTAGGAAAGAAAGAAAAGTCTGAGGCCCAGTGACTGCCCCTGTTTATGGACGTAGAAGCATCTGGCATAATTTTCAAAACCCCACATAACCCAGCAATACCTTGCACATCTAAACTTAACACCCTTCCCCTAAGGTTTTTAAAATGTCCTACCAGAAGGGATGATCCTTGAGTGGAATATTAGATGTGCATGGCTGGGGGAAAGTATTCTGAGAGGAAAGAAGGGTCTATCACCATAGCTGAGGCTCTGTCCCACACCTGCTGTGAATTTTACCATTGAATGAGGGGGCAAAGCCAGCCCAGTGAATCCAGCACCAATCAGTTCAAACCCAGAATGCCCTAATTAGATCTGGGGTTCTACATTTGATGATGGATTAGACAAATTAGAGTTCATTCTGAAGACAGAGAAAAGGATGATGAAGAGACTGGAGGCCATGATACTTGGGGAAAGGTAGAAGGAAATGAGAACATTTAGCCTGGGAAAAAAACCAGGGGAGATGTTCTGTCTTTTGTTCATTCAATCAGTAAGTGTTTACTGAGTCCTTTTTGCCCCAGGCACTCTGCTAAGCAGGTGCCATTCCTGCCAGCACTGGGCTTGCAGTTTAGCAAAGGAGATAGGCCCATCTCAAAACAATTAGAAATTATGCTACAAAGTGCTACAAAGGAGGGATCCATAAGGTACAGAATGAGGAAGTGAGAAGTCTGCCTAGAGGAGTCACGGGATGCCTAAAAGGGGCAGGAGGGGTTCTTGAGCTGATTCCTAAAGGAGTAATAAAAATTTGCCAAATACAGATACGGGTGGAGAGAAAGTGGCCTAAGATGAAGGAACAGTATATATAAGGATGAAGAGACATGAGAGAGGATGGCTTATCTGGGGGACAACATGCATTTCAGTATTACTGGAGCAAAAGTGCAAAGAGAGAATGCTAAAGACTAAGGATGCACTAGAAGGTAGGGACCGTGGCAGAGATGATTCTGCTCTACAAAATTCAGTCCTCCTTCTTCCTGGGCACTCGGCCCTTTACAGCTCCCAGTCTCCCTTGCACTTAGGCGTGGCCTGTGTCTGGACTCTGGCTAATGGCATGTGAGTGGAAGTGATGTGCACCACCCCCAGGTGTGGCCCGTGGAACTGCTCCTCCCGTGATCCTCCACTCGTCCTCTGTCTGATGGCTGGAGGCAAAGAGGCACAAAATGGGAGGATCCTGGGTCCCCTCATCACCACATGGAAGGCTACCTGCCCAATACCCAGGCCCCAGATTTGGGGGCTTCTCTTTTACAGCAGCTAGCTAAGCGTGGATGTACGGCATGCTATCTGTCTTGAGATGTTGAGAAGACAGTCTTTTTTTTAATTAATTTTTTATTTATTTATGGCTGTGTTGGGTCTTCATTTCTGTGCGAGGGCTTTCTCTAGTTGTGGCGAGCGGGGGCCACTCTTCATCGCGGTGCACGGGCCTCTCACTATCGCGGCCTCTCTCGTTGCGGAGCACAGGCTCCAGACGCGCAGGCTCAGTAATTGTGGCTCACGGGCCCAGTTGCTCCGCGGCATGTGGGATCTTCCCAGACCAGGGCTCGAACCCGCGTCCTCTGCATTGGCAGGCAGATTCTCAACCACTGCGCCACCAGGGAAGCCCAGAAGACTGTCTTTTGAAGAGCGAGGATCTATCAGAAATGACCCTTGAGGGCAAACCAGCTTGAACAGGTGAAAGTCACACAGAGGCAGCTTTCAGCTCATTTATTCCTTTATTGTTACCCAGGTGTCATCTTTCTGCCTCTCCCCCTTTCCCCCCTCACACCGTCTCCAGAAAGTTTAAGAAAACAAGGAAGCAGGCCGCATCCGACCACAAGTCCGCTGCAGGCATCAGCATGTCCGCACAGTATGCGCCTTCTCTTCCTCTCCCTGCCGCTCTCGGCAGCACTTTGGTTGTTCTACAGCTGGGAGTCGCTTGCTTTCTGATTGGATGCTGCGTCTGCTGCAGTAGCCTCCATGGAGCAGTGGGATAGAGAAATCACACTTGCTTTCAGTGGCCCATCTCTCCAACCTCATGCCCCCAAAACTTGTGCATGTGACAGTTTTGACTGGCAGGTTGGGAATAATTAGAGGGACGTATTCTGCAAGAAGGAAAAAAATTAATTGGATGTTGAGCCTGGCCAGTCCCATACCATCATCCAAGGGGACAGAAAGCAAGTTATCTCCCTTTTCCTCTTCCTCTTTCTCTCTTTCTCAGAGGGAACCATTCTTTGGTCCATGACCCACAGGATTTGATCGTCCCTTAGGATCTGCCCGCCTTGTCCCTCCAAGGCAATGCAAGGACACGGTATGCCAGCAGTCCATTTCCCAGCATCTGAGCTAGCTGATCTAGAATCACATCGGGCATCTGTGGGAGGGAGAGGCTTCACCAGCACAGGCCAGTCCAAGCTGGGCTTTGGCCCTCCAGGTCTGTCTGTCTGTGTCTCTCTGTCTCTGTCAGGTAATGTGACGTGCAGGGATGCCTACTGCAGTTCTCTAGAGGGTCGGTGTTGGTTCGAGCATGTGCGTGCACACACACATTCATATAGCATGTCTCCCAAGGTCAAATAATTCTCAGAGACAGTTCATTCTAAACCCAAATTAAGGAGAAATTTTCCTAAACACAGCATCACCCGTAAAGATTTCCCTGTCCACAGAAGAGAAATCGCTTTACAATATTACCCAGAGCAGCTTCGATTTGGGGCTGGATGTCCTCCCCTGAGGCCTCTGCACAGAGAAAGGAGGCAGCCCCACTCCACCCCTACCTCCCAAGGGGACTGTGTCCCACATACTCCCAGTCCCACCACCTGGGTAGTGGAGTTTGAAAAGGGACTGGCTCAGCTCTTCCTGCTGTTGATAAGAAGAAACTGAGAGGCTTCAGGCTTCAGTTGCTTTTCCTCTTTGCTCATTTACAGATGACACGGTTCAGTGCCCTTTCCAAGTGGGAAAGCTCTGGGGCAGAAGTTCACATTTTTCTCCTCATCTTAGTCCAGCCGCAACAATCTTCCCGGCCTTGGCTTCTTGTTATGAGGCCCGGAGCCCCTGCGTAAGAAGCTATGGCCCAAGAGCTAGGGGCAAAGGGGCTAGTGGCAGCAAGAAAGTCTGCACTCACTTGCCAGCCAGCAGAGCTCTGCCTGGAAGTAAAAACGGACCCATAAGCCAGAGCCCCAAGGAAGCCTTCTAGGGAGCAGGTTACATGGATGTTTTCAATGTGGGAAAATTCATCAAGATGCTTATTTATGGGACTTACCTGGTGGTCCACTAGGTAAGACTCTGAACTCCCAATGCAGGGGGTCCGGGTTCGATCCCTGGTCGGGGAACTAGATCCCGCATGCATGCCACAACTAAGAGTCTGCATGCCACAACTAAGAAGTCCGCATGCCGCAACTAAGAAGTCCGCATGCCGCAACTAAGAAGTCTGCATGCTGCAACGAAGATCCTGCATGCCGCAACTAAGACCCGGCACAGCCAAAATAAATAAATAAATAAATATATTTTTTAAAAAAATAAGCTTATTTATGATTTGTGTACTTTCTATATGTTACGCAGAAATGAAAAGTTAAAATACAGTCTTACATTATGGAAGCAACCTAAGTGTCCACCCACGGATGAATGGATAAAGATGTGGTATATATATACAATGGAATACTATTCAGCTAAAAAAAATGAAATTTTGCCATTTGCAACAACACGGATGGACTTGGAAGGTGTTATGCTAAGCGAAATAAGTCAGACAGAGAAAGACAAATACTGCATGATATCACTTATATGTGGAGTCTAAAAAATAAGACAAATTAGTGAATATAACAAAAAAGAAACAGACTCACAAATATAGAGAACAAACTAATGGTTACCAGTGGGGAGAGTGGAGGGGCAAGATAGGGGTAGGGGACTAAGGGGTACAAATTACTATGTATAAAATAGATAAGCTGCAAGAATATATAGTACAACACAGGGAATGTAGCCAGTATTTTATAATGACTATGATTGGAATGTAAGCTTTAAAAATTGTGAATCACTATGTTGTACACCTGAAACTTATATAATATTGTACATCAACTATAACTCAATAAGAAATATATCTTACCAGCCATTAAAATTTATGATGAATCAAGTTAATAAAAACAGTAGGGTATAGGAATAGTTGTAGGCTAATAGGTAAATAGAACTGAATGGGGATTTCAGAAATAGATCTGTACATAAATAGATCTGAAATTAATATGTACTAAAGTTGATAATTTAGCTCTAAGAAAATGGGCTCACCTGGCAGAATTGGCTCTCTATCTAAGAAAAGAAACCAACTAAAACAGAAACCCTAGGAGTATAAAAACAGATCCCCGCAAGATGAATAATTAAATTTTAAAAATGAAAAGTTCCTTACATAACCCTGTGTGCAAGAAAACTTCCTAAATAGCAAAGAAAAAGTGATGAAAGATTTAGCTCCCTAAAAGTTTAAAACTTTTACAGGGAACAGGAATTCATATTGGGAAAAATAGTTACAGTATTTATGACACTGCAAGTGTTAATATACCTAATTGGTAATAGTCAAAGAGATCGATAAGAAAAGCACAAAGTAACAAGTAGGAAAAATGTATGAAATTAAGAAGTGGTCATTCAAATAAGAGGAGAGTTTTTAAAAATATCCTCCTGATCCCCCTGGGTCAGAGACCCACATGCAGGCTGTGCCTTGGCTGTAGACTGGGGCTTATGTTGGCTGGTCCCAGAGGGGCTACTTACTAGGAACATCTTGAGGAACTGTTTATCATTCATGTTTCCTACCAAATCCCTATCTTCTTTGTGTCTTTCTGTTTAGGAAGTTCATAAATGCTAATCTCTCTGTCTCTTTTCAGCTTTACCTAAATTGGCATCCTCCCATCTCTGAGAGTTACTGGTAATTTCTACCGATCATTTTTCTTTGGACAAGTCATCCTCCTTTATGATGATAACCCTTGAAAGAACAGGAAAAGTTGCCTGTGGGCTCAGTCTCTTCAAGGTGTCTTATTTAAAGAAACTCACATCCAAAATGCAAAACATATGTGGAAAGCAGTTTAAACCATTATTTAAGATTTTGGGGAAGTCCCAATGGGATAAATTTCATTCATAATATACAAAAAAACTTAAAAAGTCTCTTTCCCATTTCCATCTCTCCCAATATCTCACGCACACGGCAGCCACCTCGAGTCTCCTCCCTGCAGTCTCTCCAGAATGTTTTTCAAGTACCTTTCATGCCAGCTCTTGAACTTCTCCTTTTCTCCTTTCATTGTCTAAGTGTATTCAGGTCAGGTCATATCAGTTCAAACAGCATGGTATCTCCCGACTTATCTTTTATTCTCCCCAGTCCAGGAGATGAGCTGGTAGGCAGAGTTTAGCAGAAAGCAGAGGATATAAACATTATATGTTTCCCTATTACACAATATGTTTTCCTATTGCACCAAAAAGTGTAAAGTTGCTCTCTTTTAACCTGTTTTTTGAGAAAGCATGGCTTATCTGGATCAGCCTATTCTGGAGGCTTCCCTGATGGGTAATCTGGCCACATGCAGTTTTCACCCGCTTCAGCCCTCAGGGGCCAGTGGATGAAATGGGACTCCTGTCTCCATCTTCACTTCTGGGGGGCAGTTGGAAACTCAATTTAGAATCAGCACAAGCCTCCCCACCGCATCTACAGGGTGCAAAGTGAGAGATTCAGCTGGAAGAGCCATCACAGGCCCCTCCCACGGCCAGAGAAATTAGAGCATGTAATGCAGATAGAATTACGATTCATCGAGATATAACTACTGTTTGCTTAGTTTTGCTCCCTCTGCACGACAATATATTGATAAGTAGGTCAATTTTTAGAAAAGTTTAACTTGGAACTTCACGAAGACACCCAAGGCATTAGTTGAGAATTAGCAAACCCAGAATGTGGAATAGGAACCATATATATTGTGGGATGCAGTTGACTTGAGTGTGTGTGTGTGTGTCAACTATTAAGAATAGGGGGCGGGGCTTCCCTGGTGGCGCAGTGGTTGAGAATCCGCCTGCCAATGCAGGGGACACGGGTTCGAGCCCTGGTCTGGGAAGATCCCACATGCCGCGGAGCGGCTGGGCCTGTGAGCCACAGTTGCTGAGCCTGCGCGTCTGGAGCCTGTGCTCCGCAACGAGAGAGGCCGCGATAGTGAGAGGCCCGCGCACCGCGATGAAGAGTGGCCCCCACTTGCCACAACTAGAGAAAGCCCTCACACAGAAACAAAGACCCAACACAGCCATAAATAAAATAAATTAAAAAAAAAAAAAATAGGGGGCGTATTTGGATGTGAATTTCCCATTCTGCTCACTAAGCCCACGGGGTTCTGCCGGGAGCTCTCCCGTGGTTTTCGTGGGGCCCCGCGCCCACCTGCACAGGTAGCAAAAGGTCTGCTGCCTGCATCACTTCATCACCTGCAAGTGGACTTTTGAGAGTCCTCCTCAGGGCCCTCTTGCCCATTTTAGAATGTTTTCATTGAAGTGATTAAGGATACTGAATAAATCCTGGTGCAATTGTTAAGGCCCCCAAACCCTGTAGCTGCCTTGTCACACCCTCATCCTGCCCTCAGCCTGGTTCCATCGGACCCGACTGGCAGGATGAATGGGCCAGGTCTCTGGGCTGGAGGACAGGAGAGGGGGCAGCTCAGTAATGCTTCCCACACCTCCCTGTACCACATGGGTTGACAGTTTTCCAATCTCCCTGCTACATTTGTTTGTGCCCTGTGAGATTTGCCTTAGATTTGGTCTAAATTTTCCTTGGTCTACTTTTATCCCATTACTTCAAATCCTGTCCCCTTGGAGCACGTTGAGCAAGCCTCCCCTTTCCTGCTACTCTGAGTTAGATGACTCTAGGGTCCTGTGACCAGTCCCTCACAGGCTAGCTCCCTCTGGCCCACTCATTAGCCTAATGCCTTGCCCCTCCTTATCTCCATCTGGCCTCAGAAATCAAACTTTCTGTCCCTTCAGTGGCCTGGGTTCTTATGTGGATCTCTTCCAGTCTCCTGACATCTTGCCAGCAAGGAGAAACAAACCCCATAGATGCTTCTGCCTTTCCTAACAAGCCTGTTCAGTAGTCATCAGGCTGGAGGCCTGCTGCCTGGGGATCTCAGAACACCTTCCAAACAATAGTAGAGATCAAATACAGATGGAGAGAAATCCAAGCGTGTGGTGCAGAACAACGCACCTCGTGGAAAGGAAAAGTGAACCCCTTCCCAACACACAGGCCATGGTGCCCCTGAGCCTCCTGCAAATGGTCAGGTCAGGAAATAGAACGTGGAGTCAGAACTGGGGTGGGACAGAGATGGGACCCATGGCACAGGGCACATGTTCCCTGCAGAGCTAGAACTATGCTAGTCATGGAAGAATGGTGTGGGCAGGGTGTCCCAGCTCTTCCCAAAATAGCTGTGTGACCTTGGCCAAGCCACTTGGCCTTTCTGAACTTTATGCTTTCTGTGAAATAAGAGAAATCAAAAAACTGCCATGCCTGAACATCAAACAAGATGAACATAAGAAAGCTATCAGCAGTAATGAACGTTGTTTTGAAAGGCAGAAAGGGAAAGAGAGCCAAGTCCAAGGTGAACAAAGCCCTTGATACTTTTACTGGCTTCTGCACCCATCTCTCTGAAGCAGAGAGAACAGACCCATGATCAGGAACCCTGACCCCAAGAGCTGCAGGGACAAGTGTCATCTGCACAAAATAGCCCACACCCATCTAAAATGACACATAATTTAGTCCCTCCGTGCCCTCTAGACTATTAGCACAGTGGGAGTTTGCAGGCAGAGAGCTCAGGGAAGGCTGCGAAGTGGGGCAGGTGGGGCTGGAGGTGCCTGTGAGATGCTCTGTGGCAGGGGCGGTGGGCAGTGGGCAGTGGGGGGAGTGGCGAGGAAGACTTCCCACAAACCTGGCGTGTGTCTATTCACTAGTCTCTTTGTTTGACAAACATGTATTGAGCATCTATTACGTTCTAGGGCTGGGGATTTGCTGGCAGACACAAAGCAGCGTGCTTACTGGGTTTTAGATCAAAGTCACACCCCCTCCCCAGCCTGAGGGGTCCGTAACCAGGTTCTTAGGCTCTGAAGGTTTGAGGGCTCCTACGCACATGCACCCACTGTTCTTCCATGATCGGCATGGTTTTTATTGGGGGACCACACAGGGCAGCCCATCTTTGGGACACCCTCGGCAGGGAGGAGGTGAGCTCAGCCTCACCTCTGACAGAGGCATCAAGGACACAGGCAGCACCTCTGGGGTGACCCTGGGCTTTGAGGAGCAGGGCTGTCTCCTCTTTGCTGTTTCTCTGCAGCAAATATTCGCTGAAAACCCCAAGCACTGGCTGAGCAGCTCTTCCTGCTCCAGGGAGTTTGCAGGCTCACGCACTGTGATAGGCTGATGGGGACTGCAGAGTCACCCCCAGGCCTTGCATCTGGGGGTCCTGGGGCCTGAGGACAGGCTGTGCCCACTACTGTTTACTAGTCTCCCATCCCGTGAGCTCCTTGAGAGCACTCTGCCTGTTCATCTTTGTGTCCCTGGAGCGGAGCTCAACGCCAGGCACTTACTTAGTGCTCAGTAAATAGCAGATAAAGAATAAGTGAGGGGAATAGCACAGTTTCCACGAGTATCATGCTGAGACAACAAGGTCCCAGCCAGAACACTAGTCAAGGTCATGATCAGGAGCCTTAGGGACACATTTAATCTGAGAGTTAGGTCTAGGCTAGAACAAAAGAGGAATGACCATCTATTTTCACATGCAATACCTCAGGCATAACTCATATATCAGCTGGGATCATGTGTTCTAAGGATCTAGATAGGACTTGCTCTAACCCTTGTTCCAGGGCTCATAGGAAGCCAAAATCTGTCCCAAGGGCCATCGTTCTCATGGTGACCTCTGGCTCTAAACTGCACACACCGAATTAGTTCTTGTTGTATCATCTGCGTTCCACGGATATGCACCCAGGTCTGAGCTCAGTGCCTTCACTGGATTGCCACAAACAAGGAAAATATCCCTCACATTTGTGAGTTACCAACAGTTTGTGAAGACAATACAAAAAACTTAGAGACCTCCCAAATCTTAAAAGGCTTTCTCACAAACTAACTGCTGGGGTTTTATCTGGCCAAGAGACTCAGCAGGGTCTGGGCCATTCTTTCTGGCTCCTCTCTCTTCCTCATGCTGCCCTCCCTGCTCTTCCTGCCACCCTACACCCCAATAAATTCTTCTCACTGTCTTATGCCGAGTGGTCCAGCTCTTACCAGGGTCTGCTCCCAAAACTTGGCATAGCCAATTCATCAAGGGATGAGTGAGCACAAAGGGCCATCTCTCCTGTTAGCAGCACAGAGGACTTCAGGGACCCTGAGTCCTTGGAACAACACCTACCCTCCTTAGAAGGCTGCAGCATTTTAAATAACGACACCCTTTCCCATAATCCTCACCCCGTAAGGGAAGATACATCATTTACCTTCGTTTTGTAGATGAACCTCAAGGAGATCATTAATTGTCCAAAATCGCCCAAGCAATGAGCGTAGAAAACAGAATTTAAACCAAAATCTTGGGACTCTTAGCCTCTTTCCACTACATGCAGCAGGTGAGACCAGAATGGAAGGCTGTGTGTTGGGACAGCACTCTGCATGCAAAGCAGCTTCCCCATTTGACCTGCCATCCCACTGTCTAGAATGTGCAGAACACCAGGCAGTGGGAATGGAGCTTTATGAAGACACAAGATTCCAAGTCTGTGCCCTTAAATGGTCTGGAATTTAAGAAGAAAGCAAAATACAGCCACTTGACACCAGTGTGTCAACAATACAGTTACCTGAGAACAAGTAGGAAGGTCAAATAGAAATGCGCAGCATTAAGTCAATCATGGAAGACCTCCTGGGGGTGGTGAGAGACCCCTTCTTTTTTGTTTGAGTTGGACCTCAGACATAGAAGGTTAAGTTAATTATACTCCTCAGTGTTACTTCTCAGGTAGTCTACATTATTATTCATCATTGGTCTTGGCAAGGCCCCTCTGCTCTATTATTTATTTTTTTCTCTTTTATTCTTATTCCTGTTCTCATTTTCCTCCTTCCACAGTCAGCCATTCTAGCATATTTAATGTGTATGCATTTTGGGGTATGTGTTTTCAGTTTTGTTTTGTTTATTGAGGTATAATTGACATATAACAGTGTATTAATTTCAGGTATACCACATAGTGATTCCGTATTTGTATACACTGCAAAGTGATCACCACAATAAGTCTAGTTATCATCTGTCACCACACATAGTTGCCAAAAAATGTTTTTCTTGTGATGATAACTTTTAAGATCTACTCTCGCAGCAACTTTCAAATATACAATAGAGTATTATTAACTATAGTCGCCATGCTGTACATTACTTCTCCATGACTTATTTATTTTATAACTGGTAGTTTGCATCTTTTGACCCCCCTTCGCCCATTTCTCCCACCTCCACTCCCACCCTCACCCCTACCGCTGGCAACCACCAACCTGTTCTCTGTATCTATGAACTTGGGGGTTTTTTTGTCTTTGTTGTTTTTGTTTTGGTATGTGTTTTTTGTTTGTTTGTTTGTTTGTTTGGTATGTGTTCTTGAAAATGTAAATTGTTGGTCTGTGTGCCTGTATTTTAAATTTATATAAGCAGTATTATACATCTTTATACATCTAATTCTGGGTTTTTGTTTTTTTTTTTCACTTAGCCTTCTGCTAAGATTTATCCTTGTTGCTCTGTGTTTCTATGGTCCACTTGGTCCATTGCTTTCAGCAGTTGCATTATCCTCTGAGGTGTGCATCTACCTGACTTTACCTCTCCACTCTCTAGTGATGATCACTGAGCTTGCTTCCAATTCCCTGCCGCCATAAAACACAGTGATGAACGTCTCCACACATGGCCCCTTATGAATATATTGAGAAATTTGGGGGATACAGACCCAGGAGCAGAGTTGCTGTTTCATGGGGTCTGAACTTAATGTGACCAAGTAGTGCCAGGTCTCTCCCTCAACAGTTGTCGTAACTACACTCCACCAGCAGTGCCCTTAAATTCCCACATCTGCTCCAACATGTGACATTATCCAGCATCCTAATTTTTGTCAGTCTACCAGTGTAGAGTGATAGCTCACTGTGGTTTCAATTTGCGTTTCCCAGATTACTAATGAGTTTGGGCATCTCTTCATTTTCTTGTTAGCCTTTTGGATTACCTTTTTTATAAACCACCTGTCTATTACCCGTTATTATATTGAGGGTCTCTTTTTTTCCCTTGATGATTTGCAGAGGTTCCTTGTATCTCTTAAAGAGGCCCCTTCTCAAACAGCACAGGCCTCTCTTTGCTGCTGTAGTACCTCATCTGGAGCAAAGGAACCGATGTGACCACCAACTCTTCCCACCCTCATCCCGGGGGTCAGGGCTTGGTGATGGCCATAAGTACAGTCAGAGTGAAAAGAGCCCCTTCCTCTGATTCCCTCTGCCAGCCATGCCTGAGCATTGATGTCCCACAAGACAGGGAACAAGGAAATAAACTGTTCCTCTTCTCCAGGGCTGCTAACCTGCTGTGTCAATTTCATGAGTTAATAAATGACTGGAGAAGGCTTAATTGCATCGGAGGAAATTGAGATCAGCCGGTGCTTAGGCCCCACTCAATTAACTTGTGCTCCTAAGGGGGCCAAGCAGGGTGCAGGGGGCAGCCAATCGTTAATTACATGTGCTAGGGCCAGCTACAGCAGGCGTTCTGCCACTGTTGGTCCAGGCAGTGAGGGAGGTGACCCTGCCTCTGGGCGCTGAAGTCACTGAGGGCAGGGGCCCTTCAGAGAGAACATAGACCCCTGGCCTTATGGGGAATGGGAAACCCATTTCCAACACATTCTATCAGGGTGGCTTTTAATGCTCCCCCAGCCCCGTTCTTCCCCTAGAAGAATGGCCTTAAGGTTCCACATCCTGACCTCTTTATTGGCTCCAACCCACCCAGAGACACCATGTACTTTTGGTTCTCCTCGCACTCCCTTCCTCCTCCTTCTGGCCTGCTTGGCCCGAGGACACAGAATCCAGAGACAGTCTTGTTATGGGCAGCAGATGATGCCACAAACTCTGCAAGGTCACCCATCTCCCCTGCTGCCTCCAGCCACCTCCCCTGCTGCCTCCAGCCACCTCCCCTGCTGCCTCCAGCCACCTCCCCTGCTGCCTCCAGCCTGAAATCCTCCCGAAGACCTTCATTCCTGCATCATTTCCCGAAAGGGCCAGATAGTAAGACTCAAACCTGTTAAAGACACAGATTCCGGGCCCCTCCCCTGGAGATGCTGCTTCAGTAGGTCTGGAGTCTCTGCTTTAACATGTGGCTCAGGTGATTGTTACCATCAAGCCAATTTGAGAAACCCTACTTCAGGGGACACCTTAGCTCCTGGGGAGACAAGTGCAGATGTTCTAGGAGGAGAGATAGCATCCTAATGGCAGGGCCCTGGACTGGGGCCAGGAGGCTTTGCTCCCAGCACCTCTCCAGCTCCATCTCTATCGTGTTGTGTGTGGTTAAGCAAGTCACTTGTCCTCTCTGAACTCGGTTTCTTCATCTAGAAAAGTAAAGATATTGGGCCAGATCTCTTAGAGTCCTTCTATTTCCATGGACCATTTTTGTATAAGTAACTGGTTTGTTAAACAAGCATATTGCATGGTTTATGCTCAAAAAGCAACTTTGATTTTTTTTCTTCTAGTATCCCTTTATTTTTTAATTTTAATTTTTTTAGTATACCCCTCCGTTTATTTAGGAACCTTTAAAAGTTTTTATAAAAGTAAAATTTTATAGATTTCTACATAAAGTCTCTGTATAGCTTGTGTTATGTATATACCTAGGACCTAATAATTTTATCATCATTTTATATGATGTCTTTAAAATTACATTTTCTTACTGTTTTTTGCTAGTGAAAAATGATAATAAGATGACTTAGAATGTTTCTTCTTTTTCTGTTATTGGAATGCTTTGTGTAAGATAGAATGATTTCTTTATTAAATGTTTGGTAGGTGTTTCTGGTGAAGCCCTCTGGGCCTAGGTGTTTTCTTTTTCTTCTTTTTTTTTGAAAGTCAATTTTTGATGATTTGATTCTTCACATTATAATATGTTTCGAGTAATTTACTTCTTGAGGAGATGTTAGTAGGTTACATTATTCCATAAATGCATTCATTTCATCTGTATTTTTAGATTATTGGCATAAGGTTGTTTTTAATACCCTTTAGTTTCCTTATGTTTGCAGCATATGTGGTAATATCCATTTTCATTTCTCCTAGTCTGTAGTTGTGTTTTCCCTCACTTTTATTGATCAGAATCTCTCTTAAGTTCTATCACTTTATTTTTAAAAAATTTTTATTGACATATAGTTGATTTACAATGTTGTGTTAGCTTCTGCTGTACAGCAAAGTTATACATACACACATATCCACTCTTTTTTTTTTTTTAATAAATTTATTTATTTATTTATTTTGGCTGCGTTGGGTTTTTGTTGCTGGGTGCGGGCTTTCTCTAGTTGCGGCGAGCGGGGGCTACTCTTCATTGCGGTGTGCAGGCTTCTCATTGCGGTGGCTTCTCTTGTTGTAGAGCATGGGCTCTAGGCATGCGGGCTTCAGTAGTTGTGGCACACGGGCTGTAGAGCTCAGGCTCAGTAGTTGTGGCGCACGGGCTCAGTTGCTCCACGGCATGTGGGAACTTCCCGGACCAGGGCTCAAACCCATGTCCCCTGCATTGGCAGGCGGATTCTTAACCACTGTGCCACCAGGGAAGTCCTGTCCACTCTTTTTTAGATTCTTATCCCATATGGGTCATTACAGAGTATGGAGTAAATTTCCCTGTGCTATACAGTAAGTCCTTATTATTTACCTATTTCATATATAGTAATGTGTATATGTCAATCCCAAATCTCCCAATTTATCCACCCCCCCTTATCCCCTGGTGACCATAAGTTTGTTTTCTACATTCGTGACTCTACTTCTGTTTTGTAAATAAGTTCATTTGTACCTTTTTTTTTTTAGATTCCACATATAAGTGATATCATACGATATTTGTCTTTCTATGTCTGACTGACTTCACTCAATATGACAATCTCTAGGTCCATCCATGTTGCTGCAAATGGCATTATTTTGTTCTTTTTTATGGCTGAGTAATATTCCATTGTATGTATGTACCACATCTTCTTTATCCATTCCTCTGTTGATGGACATTTAGGTTGCTTCCATGAGCTGGCTATTGTAAATAGTGCTGCAGTGAATATTGGGGTGCATGTATCTTTTTGAATTATGGTTTTCTCCAGGTATATGCCCAGGAGTGGGATTGCTGGGTCATATGGTAGTTCTGTTTTTAGTGTTTTAAGGAATTTCCATACTGTTCTCCATAGTGGATGTACCAATTTACATTCCTACCAACAGTGTAGGAGAGTTTCCTTTTCTCAGCACCATCTCCAGCATTTATCGTTTGTGAATTTTTTGATGATGGCTATTCTGACCAGTGTGAGGTGATACCTCATTGTAGTTTTGATTTGCATTTCTCTAATAATTAGTGATGTTGAGCATCTTATCATGTGCTTTTTGGCCATCTGTATGTCTTCTTTGGAGAAATGTCTATTTAGATCTTCCACCCATTTTTTTGATTGGGTTATTTTTCTTTTTATATTGAGCTGCATGAGCTGTTTGTATATTTTGGAGATTAATCCCTTGTTGGTCAATTCATTTGCAAATATTTTCTCCCATTCTGTGGGTTGTCTTTTCATTTTGTTTATGTTTTCCTTTGCTGTGCAAAAGCTTTTAATTAGGTCCCATTTGTTTATTTTTGTTTTTATTTTCATTACTGTAGGAGGTGGATCAAAAAAGATCTTGCTGCGCTTTATGTCAAAGAGTGTTCTGCCTATGTTTTCCTCTAAGAGTTTTATAGTAGCCAGCCTTACATTTAGATCTTTAATCCGTTTTGAGTTTATTTTTGTGTATGGTGTTAGGGAGTGTTCTAATTTCATTCTTTTACATGTAGCTGTCCAGTTTTCCCAGCACCACTTATTGAAGAGACTTTTTTCTCCACTGTATAGTCTTGACTCCTTTGTCATAGATTAGGTGACCATAGGTGCATGGGTTTGTCTCTGGACTTTCTATCCTGTTCCATTGATCTATATTTCTGTTTTTGTGCAAGTACCATACTGTTTTGATTACTGTAGCTTTGTAGTATAGTCTGAAGTCAGGGTGCCTGATTCCTCCAGCTCCATTTTTCTTCCTCAAGATTGCTTTGGCTATCCGGGGTTTTTCATGTTTCCATACAAATTGTAAAATTTTTTGTTCTAATTCTGTGAAAAATGCTATTGGTAATTTGATGGGGATTGCATTCAATCTGTAGATTGCTTTGGGTAGTATAGTCATTTTCACAATATTGGTTCTTCCAGTCCAAGGACATGATATATCTCTCCATATGTTTTTGTCATCTTTTATTTCTTTCATCAGTATCCTACAGTTTTCTGAGTACAGGTCTTTTGTCTCCTTAGGTAGGTTTATTCCTAGATATTTTATTCTTTTTGAGGCAGTGGTAAATGGAATTGTTTCCTTAATTTCTCTTTCTGATCTTTTGTTGTTAGTGTATAGGAATGCGAGAGATTTCTGTGTATTAATTTTGTATCCTGCAACTTTACTGAATCCATTGATGAGCTCTGGTAGTTTTCTGCTAGCATTTTTAGGATTCTCTATGTATAGTATCATGTCATGTGCAAACAGTGACAGTTTTACTTCTTCTTTTCCAATTTGGATTCCTTTTATTTCTTTTTCTTCTCTGATTGCCATGGCTAGGGCTTCCAAAACTATGTTGAATAAAAGTGGCGAGGGTAGACATCCTTGTCTTGTTCCTGATCTTAGAGGAAATGCTTTCAGTTTTTCACCATTGAGAATGATGTTTGCTGTGGGTTTGTCATATATGGCCTTTATTATGTTGAGATATGTTCCCTCTATGCCCACTTTCTGGAGAGTTCTTATCATAAATGGGTGTTGAATTTTGTCAAAAGCTTTTTCTGGATCTATTGAGATGATCATATGGTTTTTATTCTTCAATTTGTTAATGTGGTGTATCACATTGATTGATTTACATATATTGAAGAATCCTTGCATCCCTGGGATAAATCCCACTTGATCATGATGTATGATCCAAGTATCCCTTTACTTTAAAATGTATTTAGTGAGAGAAATCTGCCCCTGCCCCTAGATTAAAACTTGTGCCAGCCCCATTGCTTTTTTTAAAATTTATTTATTTAATTTATTTATTTTTGGCTGCATTGGGTCTTCGTTGCTGCACGCGGGCTTTCTCTAGTTGCAGCGAGCGGGGGCTACTCTTCGTTGCAGTGTGCGGGCTTCTCATTGCGGTGGCTTCTCTTTGTTGCAGAGCATGGGCTCTAGGCACACAGGCTTCAGTAGTTGTGGCTCACGGGCTCAGTAGTTGTGGCTCGCAGGCTCTAGAGCACAGGCTCAGTAGTTGTGGTGCCAGTCCTTGAGGCATGAAAATGTCTGTCCTTTGACCTCCAGCTTCTGGCTGAGGCAGAGAACCTGGAAGTGGTTGGCCCTGCCCTTGTGGAGAGTGGCTCAGTGCATCCCGTTAATGGTTGAGTTCCTTCCCCAATACAGATACACCCAGTGGGGCGCGTCCTCCTCAGGACAGTGAGCAGGGGCCCAGCGTCACCACCAGGGGATGTCCTTCCTCCCTCCACCCCACCCCCACCCCATTCCCAGTGTAGGGCCTAGACACTCCTCTAAATAATGTTGAGTGGGTAAAGAATTTTGGCTTGAAGGGACCCTCCAGTAATTAGACTACACTGGATTCCTCAGTAGGGTCTCATCTCCCCCTCCTCCATCAGCACATCAGCGTGAACTTACCCATCCAACTGTCTGGTTGGTGGGTTGGCCTGAGGAAGTCTGGATATTGGAGTAAGAGAAAGGAGTGATCAGCTCTGGGCGCTGGGAATACGGACAGGCCCAGGAAAGAATGGGGAAGGAGATGGGAAAGAGGTGTGTGGGGCCAGAGAGAGGGGGATCGGCCATGCAGCCAACAAGGACACATCCGCCAGGGGACAGGTCAGCATTCTCCAGTGGAGCATGAAAGAGGCAGCTGGACTCCCTTCCCCCATTGAGCCTCGCTTCCCAGAGCAGGGAGAGGCTCTTGTCCTGATGGTGCATTGGGCAAGGGTTCCGGACAGCGACACTGAGGGAAGGAAACAAGGACGGGATAGGATGTGGCCTTAGAGGTCTGACCTCAGGTTCTTAGGCTCGGGGACCTCAGACCAAGGCAGCCGTGGAGGTCAGGAAACAAGCCCCCTTGGGGATGTCCACTCCAGAGTCTTGGGGTCACAACCAGGTGCCAGTGTGTGTCCGTCTGTCCTCTCAGCCTCCCTTTCCAGCTCTCACTGACCTTCCCCTCTCTCCTCTGTCAGGGACTGACACCCTTGGCCATGACGTGCCCCCAGCTGCTGTCTGCTCAGGCACAGCCTGCGTGACTGGGCTGTCGCCGCTCCAGCTGTTTCACGTAAGTGTGAGGCACAGGAGAAGGTGCCCGGATGCTGGGTAGAGAGAGGTGTTGGTGGAGAGGGAGCTCCAGAAAGTCCTGGTCACAGAGGGCGGGCCCCGGGGCTCTGCAGTTGGCAACAGGTTTGTCCTCGTTGGCTGCCCTCAGCCCCTGAGTTGGTCGCTACTGAATCCATTCTGTTCAGAGCTCCTAGGCCCTGTGAGGGAACATAGGGACCTTGTTCTCAAGGCCTCAGGAAATTAATCAGGCAACTGGTGTGACAGAAACTCCACAGCACTGGCCCTTGGGTCCTGACTCAGACACTTGCTATTGTATGACTTTAGGCAAATCGTATAAAGGTCTGACTTTCCCTCCTGTGAGTGGGGTTTTTGTATGGTTCAAAGGAGGTGTGTTAGTTATCTTTCGCTGTATGACAAACTACCACAATTTAGCAGCTTGCAAGAACACACATCGATTATCTCACAGTTTCTGTGAGTTAGGAATCCAAGCATCGTCAGCTGGTTCACTGTTTCAGGGTTGGTCATGAGGCTGCATTTAAGGTGTCCACTGGGATTACAGTTTAATCTGAAAGCTCAACTGGGTAGGGATTCACTTCCACTCTCACTTATGTGGTCGTTCGGTTCCTTTTGGGCCATTGGATTGATGGCTTTAACACCCTGCTGTCCATTGGACTGAGGGCCAGAGGCCATCCTCAGTTCCTTGCTACATGGGCCTCCCCAGAATCCAACTTGCTGCATCAAAAGCAGCCAGGGCGAGAGCTGGCTCACAAGAGGGAAGTCAGAATCTTTGAGAAGCTACTCACAAAGTGACATCCCATCCCCTTTGCTGTATTCTGTTAGTTAGAGGCAAGTCACAGGTGGCACCCCTCCTCGAGGGGAGGGGAGTACACAAGGTATGACTGCCAGGGGAGAGGCTCATTTGGGGCCATCTTAGAACCTGCCCATCATAAATGGGGACAGAAATGGAAACACGTTGTAAACTGTACAATGAATGCTGTTTAGGTTCAGGGAGTTATCGTGATCATTTGCATCTAGTTGCAAAGAGAAAATAAGCACCCCTGAAATCATAGAGAGCCACTGGGTGTGGGAATTTAAATGCTAAGTTGCACCACCAGGACTGGGCCCTCTGGGAAGCTGGCTGGGACCTGGCTAGTTGACCACATGCACTTCACATGTGCCTTCTTGGTTTATGACTGTCAGGCCAGACTTAAGTGATCACAGAATGTCTGGGCCTTCCTTCTCCCCACAAATAACCATGTTTGAAGGATATCTTAGAGGTTACAAGGGGCCCTCACATACATGAATCTTTTTCCTGAGTTTTTTGGTAATCTCTCTTTTACCATGAGAAAGAAGGTCAGTTTCCAAGATGGGATGTCCGCTAAGCGGCACAGTTGGGCGCTGAATGGGCCTTCAGCCCTGTGGCTCTGCCTGCACTGCAGTGCTCCCCATTTCCAGGCCACTTCTGCTGTGCAGTCTTCATGGTACTGAAAGAGGGAGGCCAGGCATGGAAGGCAAAGAAGGGAGGGCACTGTTCTTGTATGGCTTCATAATTCCCCGTTCCCTAAAACAGCCTGGACACATCCCAGGGGACTAGGCCAAGACTTTCAGTAGGGTGGACCACTGCTGCCCCCTCCAACTTCAGGTCACTAGGCCTCTCTGTCTCCTGTGCAGCCCTCAGGGGTGAGCATGCAGGGGAAGCAGGGGAGGGTGGAGTGGTGTGGCTGTGATGGTGTGTAAGTCCTCCCAAGGCTGAGGTTCACCTGCCCGCCTCCAACAAATACCCCAGTGAACCCTGAAGCATGGCTCCCCGTGCATTTGGGCAAAGTCAAACTGGTCTTGAACAAGGATGCTCTGGTCTGCAGATCAGATGTGAGCGGAGAGATACAACTTGCTGCCCTCTGGTGGCAGATCAGCGTCATTACTGCCAGGCCTGTGAAAGAAACGCTGTATGGTGAGATGATTACCAAACTTTTAAGTACCCGCTGTGTGCCAGGCACTGTGTATAATGCTGCAGGAGGATAGGATACAGTATAAGATGCAACTCCTGATCCCAGAGGACTCATAATTTAGCACAGGAGTCAAGATGTTCCCACATGAAAGTTGACAAGCATCATACCAAGACAGGATTTGAAAAGTGGCACATGGAAAGGCATTACAGTAGAATTCCAGCAGGAGAGAGTGCATCACGATGAGGCAGTCAGGGAAGGCTTCTCAGAGCCTTGAAGGATGGGCAGAATTTAAATAGATGGAGAGAGTGAGAGCATGCTCTCCCCTACTGAAACCCTTCAGGAACCCCCATTGTCTTCAAGAGAGTTAAATCCCAATTCCTTGCCTGCCTTACAGCCTCTCCAGCTTCATTCCTACCCCCAGCCTTCCCAGATTCCTTACGGTTCCCGGAGCCTCTGTGTTCTTTCACACTCCTGGACCGTGCATTCTGACCTCTCCACCTGGTCTACCGGACAAGCCCCCATTCAGCCTTTAGGAGTCAGCTCAAATATAACATGTTCCATGGAACTTTTCCCCAAGTAGTTAGCTGCCCCTTCCTCTGTGTTCCCACAGCCCCTGGTCTGTGCATCTCTGGTTCATAAGGTATATTAAATGTCTTTTCATCACTTGGCTATATGCTTCTTAAGAACTGAGACTACCTGATGGGCAGAGGATTCATGCAGGGGGGACAATGGGCGGTGAGGGAGAAAAGATAATTGGTGGTGAGCATGCAGGGAAGTGGGAGAGGGCAAAGCCTCTGAAGCTCAGTCTAAAAGTCTGCGCCCAGATAAATGTGTCCTGCAAGCAGTGTGGTGCCACAAAGTCTCCAGAGTAAGAGGGGTGCAGGGGCATGACGAAGGGCTAACTGTGGGTGATGTGAAGGGTGCTCAGGGACAAAACCAGCAAGATCTGTTAGGAAACCTTTGCACCAGTGCAGGTATGCGGTGCAGAGTCATGATTGGTGTGAAGAACAGAATACTGGAAGAAGCCAAAGAAGAATTTGAGGATTTGAAAGTCTGGGCATCTAGGGGAACACGCCACAGCTTTGTCAAACTCTAATATGCCAGTAATCACCTGGGACCTTGTTAAAACACAGGTTCTGACTCATTAGGCCTGTGGTGGGGCCTGAGGTGCTACATTTCTAACCAGCTTCCAGGTGCTGCCAGGCTGTGGTCCACAGACCACCCTGTGAGCACTTTGAGTGATTTAGAAGCGGAGCCAGGTGCACACAGGGCTCCAGGAGCACAGTGGTGAGGGGCAGTTGGTGTCTTTGGGTGAAGACAGGTGCCCCTTCCCCAGGTGAGCACAGCAGGGTACCTGGCTTCCTGAGCAGCCGGCGTTCCAGCCTCACTTACCCTTCGAGTAACCAACAGCCTGCAAAACCCTTTGTGGCAGCCCTGGTGGAACCACTAACAGAGGGGTTGGAGGCGGGGAGCCCACTTGGAGAGAGGGTGATGACAGCCTGTCATAATTGGGTTCGAGGTGCCAGTGGGCATCTGAGGGACAAGTCTGTCCACTAGCAGCTGGAGACACAGCTGGAGCTGCAGATTTGGGACCTCTAGGCCTGTCGATGACAGAGCACATGGTGAGAGAGCAGGGTGAGGTGAGGTGGAGCTCAGGGATTAATCTAACCCTTGGGGCCTTTTTCAGGCTAACACTCTTCTAACATCATCTCCGTCCCTTTCATTGTCTTGCAGGTCACCGTTCCCTTTATGAACGTAAGTGCTCACGGTCATTCTGTCCTCAAGATGCCAAGTCTCCTCACACGTTCCTGCTCCGTTGACACAGCCCACCTTGGTCCCTGTGTGCCTTGGGGGTCGGGAGTCCCCGTTCAGTGGCCTGAAAGGGGAGTCGGCCCTCAGACAGCCTCACATCCGGAGCGCGCCTCCCTTTTACATACGGACGGCTGACATGGTGCCCAATGGGGGTGGAGGCGAGAGGCTCTCCTTTGCTCCCACATACTACAAGGAGGGGGGACCCCCATCCCTCCAAGTGGCAGCGCCCCAGAGTTACCCGGTGACATGGCCAGGCTCTGGCCGTGAGGTTATTTTTTTTTTCAAAAGGTTATTTTGAGGGTTAACTGAGATAACCAGGAGAGTGCTTAACACAGTGCCTCACACAGACTAAGGCCTCAGTGAACAGAAGTTGTTATTCTCTGTGTCTTGGCCCCGTGGGGTAGGGGAAGGGGTGAAGGTTAAGCCTGATGTGAACAGAGGGGAGAGGAGAGGGAGAAGAGAATTAAAGCAGAAAGACAGCAAGAACCTTTGAAAGTGGATGGAAACAGGGAGCAGAGTCACACCTTCAGTTAGCTCTGTGCCGCCTCTCTTCCCTTCTGCAGCTATAAGCCCCCCAGGTTAGGCTGGCCCAGGCCACAGCTACCCTCTGTCTTCAGGAAGCCCCTGGTGTTCCAGTGCCCAGGGCCCTCCCTGCTCTCGGGTCCCCCACGCCTTCAGCTGAGAGAGTTCCAGGAGGGCTCCCGGCCCCAGGCCCAGGGGGGGCAGCTGCCCCTCACCTCTCCGCACACGTCTTTGCAGAGTTTGATGGGGCGTCGGGCGGATGACAGCGGGAACGGTTGTGATCACTGGCGGAATCCTAGCTGCGGTCATTCTCCTCTGCATCATCGCCGTCCTGTGCTACTGTAGGCTCCAGGTCAGTCCCCTGGGCCTGTGGCCAGAGGCCACCAGCAAACCACTTCCCCGTCATGGGGGCAGAGCCTGGAGGCCCACTGCGGGCGTGACAAAGCCCAAAGCCGTGGAATGTGGGAGGCGTAAGTCAAGGGGGCTGGGAGTTGGGGGCGCTGTCAGAAGGGAGCTACATTCCCCTCACGCCCTGCACACTTCGGGCACCCAAGAGAGTGAGCTGGGAAAATACCGGGTCGCTGTGTTGTGTCTCCTGCGCGTCTGAGATTTCAGGAGTGGTGGGAAGGGCACCGTGTGGGGAGACTCTGAAAGCAGCTCCCTGCACCCCAGCCTGTGCTTAGTAGGATCTGTATGCCCCCCCCTCTCTGCCTCCCCGCCTCTCTCAGCCTCCGCCTGCGGTTAATGCGCTAGGAAGTAGGGGGAGGAAGAGGGAAAGAACTGGTCTTGCAGGGCTGGGAGGACATCGCTGTGGACCGTGGGCCTCTGGTGTTGAGTTTTCTCTCCAGGGCCAGCCGAGCGCCCGGCGCAGGGTCCCGAGCGGAGCAGGGCCGTGGGCACCTGTGCACACCCCGAGGGGGGCACTCAGCCCTCAGGCAGCCCTCCCCACTCTCCCCTCAGTATTACTGCTGCAAGAGGAGCGGAGCCGGGGATGCACGCGAGGAAGAGGAGGAGGAGCACGACCTGCCCGCACACCGCAGACGCCCCACCTGCAATGCCTGCAGCTCCCAGGCCCTGGACGGCCGAGGCGGCCTGGCGCCTCTCACCAGCGAGCCCTGCGGCCAGCCGTGCGGGGTGGCGGCCAGCCACTGCACCGCCTGCTCCCCATACAGCTCTCCCTTTTACATACGGACGGCTGACATGGTGCCCAACGGGGGCGGAGGCGAGAGGCTCTCCTTTGCTCCCACATACTACAAGGAGGGGACACCCCCATCCCTCCAAGTGGCAGCGCCCCAGAGTTACCCGGTGACGTGGCCAGGCTCTGGCCGTGAGGCCTTCACCAATCCAAGGGCTATTAGTACAGACGTGTAACCCCTTCCACCCCCGCCATGCACCAACGCTGCCGCCCCAGCAGGAGCGATGGGGACAGCGGACGACACCCCCCAGCACGGCCCACAAGGACTGTCTCAGTGTTTCTGGCTTTCCTTTCCCCACAGTGGAGGGCTCACCCGGATTCAGGCTATTGAGGGCATTGAGAACCAGGCCAGGGCCTGGCCCCGCGGCCCACAGGTGGCGGCCTGACAGGTCCTGTTGGCAGCTCAGCCAGTTTCTCTGTTGGGACTGTCCTCTGGCCAGTGCCGGCACTGCCACCACCCTCTCACTTCCCTCAGCCCCCTGGCTTTGCCGGACTCTGAGGAGAGGAGCGGGAGCACCGGGGGAAGCTAAGCAAAGGCTCCGGAGTCCTTGGGGGATGAAAGGAGAAAGGGGGTGTAGGGCAAAGGGAGAGGCCAGAGCTGAGGCATTGGCAGAACTCGAGAAGGGAGAGGAAGGGGTTAAAGGGACTCTTCAGGACTTGCTTGCTGACATGAATCCAAGAGCTAGTTCACAGTCTAGTTTTGTACTTCGCCCGTTCTAGAGACCGCACTCCCTGTAGCTGTTCCAACACGGGTATTGCTTCCTGAACACATCACATCTGCATCTGCCTCTGTCTTCACAGAACACGTCGACTGGACTTTAAAGGCTGTGGCATAAGGTTATTTGTGAGGAATGCACCCACAATGGATGTCTAGCCTTGTCTCCCCACAAATCCTCTTTCTCTGCCTCGGGAACCAGCTGCCCTGGCTGGAGAACCTTTTGCAAGTTTTGTTACTAGAGTTTGAGTAGCTTAGCAAAGGAAAGCCTGCTGATGGTCTCTGGGGCCCTGGTCCGCCACGCCGAGCGCTGTGCGTGGATGCAGCCCTGCGAGGACGTGTGCATTCCCAGGTGTGTGCACACAGGCCTGTCACCAACAGCGCACACCAGGACTTTGCCACCTTCAGGAGCCGCAGGGCAGAAGGGTCTCTGATGTACCAACTAGAAAGAAAAATCTGACTCCAGACAGCAGGAACGAAAGGTGATCAAGGTGGCGGCCAATCCCCACGGCAGCCGGCTGGCTGGTACAGGAAGAGCCTGCAGAGCCTCCCCTGGGATAATGCTGCCGCGTGGAAGCCACGGAAGCCCCTCCAGAGACCTGGTGTCCTCCCTGGGCATCCAGCCATGAGGCCACAGAGCAGGACCCCTTCGTTTCACCACGGATGGCAGCCCTCGCTCTGAGGATGGGAGGGACTTGACTTAGCAATCAGATTCCGTGCTGGCTGCCCTCCCTCGGCTGCCCCACCCCCCAGTCACAGGACAAGGGCCTGTTTATTGCTGTGTCACTCTAGCCCCCAGTCCAACTCCCAGTTATAACTCAGCTGTGGCCTTATGCTGCTTGAGTGAATGCATCTGATGAGTTTCCCAGTTGCCTCTGCAGTAAGGGGTGTCTGTCCCCCCACCTCCTAAGGGCATTAGTAACCCCCAGACTCTCTTGCGTCACCGAATGCTGCAGAGCGTGGGGCAGGGGGGGAGCTGGCCCCTCTGCTGAGATCTTGATTTTTGCATTTGCGACAGGGAGGATGAAGCTGGGGAAGGGGAAGAGAATTTGCCGCACCTTTTGCATCGCTCTGGGCACTGGTCACCTTGCATCTCAGTCTGTAATCGAGGCTCACAGGGTTGAGAATCAGAGGACCTGGCGTCTGGTCACACTTCGGTCACTCATTAGCTCTAGGACCAGTCTCTTATCTCCTCTGAGATTCCATTTTTTCCAGGGAAATGAGACTTGCCCAGGGGGACTCTGAGGACCCTTTAATGCTCCATGAAGCCAGCGCTCCCTGAAAAGTTCTGCCAGCCAGACCACTCTTCCTTGCCCCAGTCCTGGCAGGGGCTGGATGCACTTGCCGACTGCCTGATCCTGTGTGCAGGGATGTGTGTTAATGGATGAAAGACCACGGTAAAACACAGGATTCGCAGGCAAAACCATTTTAATTGTCAGTGGAAAGCAGACATGTTTGACCATCCTACTGAGTGACCTCAAATGATAACATTTCTCTGCTACCAGGAGACAGCTCTAGGTGGGGTAATGAGCTCTGTCTCAGAGCCGGGAGGGACCAGCTGAGGACAGCAGCTTTTCATGCCCGTCCCACTGCCAGCCCTTACTGGGCTAAGCACGCCCCCTTGACACGAGCTGCTGGGTCTGGGCGTCCTCGCCGCTTCCTGATGACCAGCCCCAGTGCCTTGCTTGCCGCCCTGGGATTCCACAGTCACACAACCACAGCAGGGGGCTGCCCCTCCTCACCCAGAAATTCCAGTACCGCCCACCTTGGGAGCAATCAAGATCCAGTCAACTCTCACCCGCTTCTTGGCCCTGATCTGTTGGGGTCCCTGAGTGAAAAGCATCTCGTGCAATCCCGTCTCCTCCTAGAGCTTTCCCAGCCTAAATCAACCCACATTTCAAAATCATGAGTTTGGGGCATTGGAGAGATGGTGGCCACGGCTCTCCCCACACAGCCCCACGTTGCTCAGGGCACAGGCTCAAGGTTGCCTGCCCGCCTCCCTGCAGCCACGAGGGCCCTGCCTGTGGAAGAGGAAGCTCACCCCACTCAACCACACTGTACTTTTTAGCTGCCGAGTCTGTGCTCTGGGACACTATTTGGACACTTTTCAAACTGCACCCTAAACAAGAAGAGGAGAGGCAGGGAACCCCCTGCTCTCTCCGCCTTTTCGCTCCACCTCCACTTCACTGCTCCTGCTACAGATTTCTTGCCCTGCATCTTTGATAACTTGGAGTCACAGCTAAGTGAATGTCAAAATAAAGGAGGAATTTGACATAGAAATCCCACAGGGTCCTCTGTTCTTTACCTGGGGAAGGGGCAGCTGGGCGTGGATTTAAGAGTGAATGCTCCTTCTTATCGCCCAGGATGTCCTTTTGCAGCACTGAGGTCTACCAGCTTCCTCTCCCTTCCTGCTTCCCTCTGCCATGTACACCGTGTCCTCCACCCGCCCCCACCCCCCATCCCTTTCCTTGCCTCAGTGAGAGCTCTCACCCAGGAAGGATGTGTCATTTGTTGGGAAAGGGGATTGAAGTGTAGCCACTGCTGTCCCTGAGGTGGAAGGAGCTCAGTCAATGACGCGGAGCCCTGGGGAGCAACCTGCCTCCACCCCACCCTCACTGTCCAGGCCCCTGGGGTCCCACCTGTAATTCGGGTCAAGGTCCCCGCTCTAAAGTCCGAGGAGGGAAGAGAAGAGATTTTGGGGACCAGCTGCTCAGCTCAGGCCCCAGCAGAGATGGGAGAAACGGGAGCAGTGTGGAGTGAGGACCAGAGAACCAGGACATAGGTTCCGAGTGAAAGGGAGGCTTCAGGGGGGATGAGGGTGAAGATGGGGCTGTGTGTGTGCCCATGAGTGAGTGTGGGAAAGAGACACTCTCCCCGTCTCCGGACCTCCACAGCTGGCTGGGCAGCCCGCAGCCTGGCCTGAGCCGTGCGGCACCCAGGCCCCCTGGAGTCAGAGCCCGGCAGGCCTTTCACCCTCAGCTGGGGGGGCAGCTGGCGGCAGCTCTGTCACCAGTTGTCCCCTGGAAACAAAAGCCCTGAGGCAAACCTCTCTCATCACTGCTGCACCTACCCCTGCCCTAAGCATCCCCCCGCCCCCCCAGTGGCCACGCCCATGCCAGCCTCTCACCCAGCGCCTCAGGCCATGCGGTGGGGTTACAGCCCTGCCCCAGCTCTTCTCTCTGACAGCCCCGAGCACACCCAGCCATTTTCTACCCTCGCGCTTAGAAGTGCTGCTCAGAGACTACTGATCATTTCCAGGGCAAGAAGACCAAACCATAAATATCTTCTTTATAAAAAAAAATATATATATTTATTTATTTATTTATTTATTCCGGCCGCGCCAGGTCTTAGTTGCGGCACACGGGCTCTTCACTGCGGCACGCGGACTCAGCTGCGGCATGCGTGTGGGATCTAGTTCCCTGACCAGGGATTGAACCCGGGCCCCCTGCATTGGGAGCACGGAGCCTTACCCCCTGGACCACCAGGGAAGTCCCCAAACCATAGATATCTAAGGCCAGGGTTCTTGAACAATGCAGCAGCAAGAACAGGCAGGACCAAGAGCTCTCCCCCCAGCTCTACTTGCTCAGAATGGAAATGGCCCAACCTTGGGCCCGACCTAGTCTCAGACACTAGTAACCTCTCCCTCCCTCCTCAGCCTGGTGTAGACTGCTCTTCTCCCCTCTCGGTTGGCCTCTCTCTCCCCCTTAGTCCCCCAGCCCCAGTGGCCATCCCTCCTCCACCGCCTAGCATCTCCCTCCCAAGTAGCATGCGAGCCTCTGAAAGACGCTGTCTGCCCCTCAGGCCTCTGGGTGTCTCAGGGTGCCCAGCACACAGCACCGTCCAGCCCCTCATCCCCCAGCCACAGCTGGTGTTGTGCTGAGCACCGCAGGAATCAGGGAAGGAAGAGCTGCTGGGTCACAAAGCCATCACTTCCTCTCTCCCTGTGACCTAACATCCCAGCAATCTAGTCCTGGTGGTCAGAGGGTGGAGTTTTGTGTTAGACTTCACTTTGAACTCTGTTTCCACCACTTACCGTGTGACTTTAGGCAACTTTTTGGACCTCTCTGTGTCTCAGTTTCCTCATCTGTAAAATTGGGCTCATGACGCCTACTTTATTCCATTGCTGTGAAAATTACGTGAGCCTGGCGCACACGGTAGCCATTGTCGTTAGTAGGATTTGGTGGGGACTCAAGTCTGAGCTGTGGAGGCAGCTGGGATTGCTCAGGCATCAGGGTGGAAGCCTCCTCTGGGCTCTTTTTCATCTCTCCCCCAAGCCTTCTGGAGCCTCTCCTCCCTCACCACTTCTCCCTGCCTGTTCCAGACGCTGCCAGGACCACCTCTCTGCCCATTACTGCCTCCACCTTCATTTGGAAGCTCTGTCATAACTGCTTGTGACTCTTTGAGAGACCAAGGGTCCTATCAACCTAGAACTGAATTTTGGCCTCACATTTGCCCCAGTAAATTGTACAAATGAGGGAGAGAATATTCATACATACAACAGATCAGCTCTCAGCTTGGCGCCGTGCATATTTCACTGGTTTCCAAGTTCAAGGCTTGGGTTTGAAAGTCAGGTCAGAAGGGGTCCAGAGGACATCCAGCTCCTCCTCTTGAGCCTGGACTCCCCAGATTGTCCATCCCTGGCCCTGCTGAGCCTCACTCAGAACTTGCTAGACATTCTGGCTGCTCTGCTCCCAGGTGTTAGTGGGGAGGTGAGAGCGGGAGAAGGAGCAGGAGGGAGGGAGTCCCAGTGTCTGGCTGGGAGGGATGGGAATGTGCTTCTGTGGGCCACCATCTGCATCTTCACAGAGTTAGGAAACCAGAGGAGAACTAGACCTGCCACATCCCCATTGCCTCTCCCCGTGCTGGCGCCACGGGACCCACCTTCACTCGGCCCTGAACCCCCCCCCCCCCGCCTGGATCCACGGAGAACAAAGAGAAATGATGGCTGAGCGCTACACCCTAACCCACAGGCCCCAGGGGGCTCCATTTCCCTGGCTAACCACTGTATCATCACTTCCATCCCTCCTATCTGCGGGTGTAGACTTCCTAAGAAATAAAATCAAAGTCCTCTTTCTCTATTCAGTTTACAAAAGGCCAAGCCAACTCTGCAACCCTGCTGTGTGCCTATTCGTCTGTTTTTGTCACAATACTTAAAGTGTGACTTTAGGCAAGTTTTCTAAATAATTCTAAGTTATTTGGGGAAATGTATCCACAGACTCGTTTCCACTTCAAGATGGGCTAAGGCAGCTGGTGCTAGGAAACTGAGATCTGGGAAATAAGACACTGGGGCCTATTTCTGCTAGTTCTGTAAAAGAGGATCCAACCATTCCCATGGCCCCCTCCACAGGCGCCCCTAGACAGGGACGGCCAGCCGGGACCAGACCGCCACCAAGCTTCACCCACCGACCTCCTGCCCTGTCTGCCTTCATCCCTTGTCTGTGTCTTGCTGTGGGTGGGAAGGGGCTTCATCGGGCCAGGTCATACTGCCTCTGCCTTTCCCCCTTTTCCCTTTGCTTAGAGGGTTTACAGGGTACTTTTTAGATGGGAGGAAAGAGAACCTGTAAGTATAATGTTGACACTTTGATCATGAGTTTTGTTCTGGATCTAACTACACAACTCAAGGTTAAACAGAGGCCTGAACGTCTTCACAAAGTCCTCTGAACTCTTCTCGAACATAGGGTCCAACCAAAGGGAGAGGCCATCTCCAGACAACCCACTGTCACCCACAATAACAGTGTAGCTGAGGGGGTCATGACTCAACCCCCAGGGAGGGTTCTCTCGAACTCTTCCTCAGGCAGGACTCCTGAGCGGGTCAGGGTCCTGGGTGAGGGTGGGAGGAGAATGACACCTCCACCTTCTAATCTCTAAAAGGCAAGATCATCAAAGGCAACCACACACAGGCTCTGAAAAATCTCAACGTTCTCCAAATCTGTGAAAGCATTGTCCAACAAACAAATTCAAATACATTCAGGAATAACAGACTTATCATGAATATTCTTAAGGGGTAATATTTTCTGCCTTTTAACCCATTCGTTGGGCAGCCCTGAACTCTTCCTGAAGCTTAGGAGATGAACATTCACCCGGGGCCCCTGCCCTAATCAAGGCGGAAGTCCCCCTTTCTCAAGCAAACTACCCCCCACAGTCCCAGGCAAACCTGCTTCCCCAGGATGTCCTTTTCCAAGGGTGGCTGGTCTCTTGGGGACAATCTGCCCAGGCCTCCAGGGAAGTACTTGGCTCCCAACTTCTTCTCCATCCTGTCATCCCCCCCACCTCCTTCCTACACACACACACTACCATCACCACCACTACCCCCAGCAAGGAACCACAGCCACAGCCAGGAGTTGGCAGGTAGATGAGGCAGCGTTCTCCCTGAGCTCACTGGCCCCCAGTGGGCAAGACAGTTCCAGTCTTCACAGGGGTGGACATCCAGAAGCCGGGTGGCTGGATCGCATTGGGCATCTGAGATCACCTTCCCCTCCAGGTCTCAACAGAAGATGACACAGCTCATACGGCGCCAGCCATGGGCACCTGAGGCCCTGGAGGCACACAGGGCTCCTGTGCTGGCCTGCCTGCAGGTACAAGCCAGGCCCCACATCCGCGCCAACCCGTCCCAATATCTGCATATCCTCCTGGGCTGCGTTTTGCCTTGGGCCAGAGGTTTTCTTTCTACCCATTGGGAATTCCATCCTTATTTCTATCAAAAGATCATTCCCCTGAGATCTGTGTTCCGGGTCTAATCAAACATCCTGAAATTATAGCAGAGGCCTGACCCTCCTCACCACATACTCTGAATTCTTTCTCCAAACATATAGGGCCCAACCAAAGGAATCCAGAATGGTCAGAAGACCCCAAAGCCCAGGCCCCTGCATAGACACCGAGGGTCTCACCAGACCCTCACCCTCCTCTTGCCTCCTTCCCACCGTATGTGGCCTCGGTACCCCCATGTGAGGAGGAGCCATGAGCTGGTGACAACGAATGAGGAGGAGCCCAAAAGAGAAAAATTAAGAATTGAGAATTTCCAATGAGGTCAAAAAGTGGTAATATAAAATGTTGGACATCAGAAGGATACATTAAAAAACAAATAAAAATGGCTTCCTATTGGGAGGGAGTGGAGAATCAATAAGATGAAGGTAGAAACAAAGCTTTTCAGTGTATGCCTGGTTATATTATTTTGACTTTGTTAACTCTACATTTTGAAAAGTTTTTTTGTCTGTTAAATTATACCAAACTGTGCGTGAGAGTAAGCGCGTACCTTCGCGGCAGTCACATGCAGGTGCGTACCCAGCTGTGAGCAGAGCCCGGGGGGGAAGCCTGCTGAGGCCTGTGCTCAGATGCCTACCTGAAGAGAGGCTGAGTCTCCTAAGACGCTGCCGCATTTGGATCCTCCCAGGCCTGGGGCTGGGTCACGGCTTCTGCCTGGGGACCCGTGAGTGCGCACTCTCCGCAGGCAAAGAGGCTTCTGTGCTGCAAGTAGGGAGCAGTTTTCTCCCCACAACGCCAGCAGGCGGAAGGCTAGAGGGAGAAACAGTGTCAGCCAGCATAGGTTCCTATCAGATAAATACTTTTTGAATGTTTTTTGTTGTGGTAAAATATCTGTAACATAAAAATTTACAATTTTAACCATTTCGAGGTGTATGATTCCGTGGCATTAGTTCAGCAGTGGACTGATTTATTTGAGCTACAATTGACATATGACATTGTATTAATTTTAGGTGTACAACATAATTTAATATCTGTATATATTGCAAGATGATCACCACAATAAGTTTAAAGGCCATTAGCACATATAGGTACACATTTGCAGTTGTTTTGTGATGAGACTTTTAAGATCTATTCTCTTAGCTACTTTCCCATATACAATATATATATATTTTTTAATACAGTATTGTTAACTATAGTCACCATGCTGTACATTACGTCTCCAGGACTTTTTACCTTATAACTGCAAGTTTTACTTTTTTAAATTTGATAACAACTTAAGTTCAAACGCATTCTAAAGCTACTTTTTTACCCTTACCGCCCCGCCATGCTATGTTTTTGATGTCACAGTAGGTTCTTTTAATACTGTGCTTCTCCAGTTCACTTGCTAGCTTTCTCCAGTAGAGAAGGCAGTGGCCAAGGGCTCAGGATCTAGGCTCTGGTCTCAGTTTTGCACTAATAACCACATGGCCTTAGATGGTCACTAAGTCCCTCAGTTTCCCCATCTGTAAAATGAGGGATTTAGACTATACAGCTATTCCAATCATTTCATTTTGGTATTTTACACCCCCTTTTTTTAGAAGCTTCTAGGCAACAAAACTCAAAGCCAAAGTGTAAGGAGCCTATTGATTATCTAAGTCCAATCAAATGATGTCAGAACATTTCAGTAAAGACAAAACAACCTGGTTGTCAGAAACCTGACTCGTTTGTAACTTTCAGGAATTGATGTGTTGCAGAAAGTTATAAATGAAGTTCAGGGGCCAGAAACCATCATTCCCTTGGTGACCCAAGTGGCTCCCTCTGCAGCCGTGTCCACAGCTTTGAGCCATGTGACCCAATTCTAAGGGTGAACGAAAGTGCTCCCAAGCTGAGCTAGGCAGGAAGGCCAAAGGGCACAAATTGCCAAAGGGCACAAGCTGAGCTAGGCAGCAAAATAGCCATGAGAGAGAAGGGCTAACATAGGCAAAACTGTTCATTCAACTAACATTTGCTGGGGATGCAACACTAGGTAACAAACATTGTGCTAGGAGCTGGAGAAATATAACTGAAAAATACCACCCCTGCCCTCAAGAGGTTTATACTCCAGGGTGGAAAATTAACACATATTTCACAGGTGAAATACTAAACCCGCCAGGTATTTACTTGCCCTGGACTAAAACAGAGACTGGAGACTCAAAGGGTAGAAGATGTAGTTCATTGTCCTCAGACTGGCATGGTCTAAGACGGGAAGGGGCAGGGTTCATCGGCTGCCAGATGTGGCACCATTACTTTAGGAAGTTGATACCAGCCTCAGCACTTCTTTCCTGCCAGACTTTGTCCTCATGTTAGAAAGAGCGAAATTGCTAAGTCAGCTCAGGCTGACAAATTACCATAGATAGGTGCCTTAAGCAACAAACATTTATTTCTCACAGTTCTGGAGGCTGGGAAGTCAAGATCAAGGTATTTTCAAATTTGGCATCTGGTGAGGGCCCACTTCCCAGTTCATAGATGGCCATCTTCTCACTGTGTCCTCATATGGTGGAAGGGACGAGAGAGCTCTCTGGGGCCTCTTTTATAAGGGTGCTATCCTATTCATGAGGGCTCCACCCTCATGACCTAATCACTGCCCCCCCAAAGACCCCACCTTCTAATACCATCACGTTGTGGGGTAGGATTTCAATACATAAATCTTGGGGAGACACAAGCATTCAATCCATTACAGATGGGTCTCAGGTCACTAAGACAGGAAACCATTGATCAAGGCAATTTGTAGACAACGAAGACAGACTGAAATTCAAGCAGAGACAGGTACAGACATGCAGAGGATGTGCTAGGTTAAAGGCCTTGAGAAGGTGAAGATACATAATGTGGTGAATTAAAGAGACACAAGAAGAAAGAAGGTAGACTCTAAGACTCGATCCCAGCTGTCAGGATCACAGAGTCCTAAGGCTAGAAGACAGTCAGAGGTCACATAGTCACCCTCACCTCAATGCACTGTCAATGCAAATAATCGATAACCAATCTAAAAATAGAGGGGAGTTTTACTCAAGCCAAACTGAGAACTATAGCCCTGGAGACAGCCTCTCAGTAGCTCTGAGGAATTGCTCCAGAAAGCATGGTTTTCAGCACAGTTTTATATCTTATCATAACGAAGAACATCAAACATGACAGGGGTACATTCCTTCAAGTTTTCCAAAAAAACAGATTAGCAAGTACACAGTGAGTCAGTATGGCCTTGGCGCCTGGGAAGGGAGCCTTATCATCAAAGGATGTCCCAGGAAGGGAGGCATTTATCTTTATCTTCAAAACGGACATTCTTTACTTCTGCACAGTGCACCCTTTTCTTTAATGGTTAGGGCAGATGTACAATGTATGTGTGACGGGCCACAGACAGACTGTCCTAGTTGACATAAAGTTCAAGCCAAATCATGTACAAGCTGGAATGACTTCCCCATACCTCAATATGAGAAAATTTCTTCCATCAGCCATTAGAAACCATCTGACAGGGGAAAAACGTGTCCTGTTTTGAGGGATAACCAGACAACTTTGGAGTCTAAGGTGATTGTTACAGAGCAAAGCCAGCCCTGGCAGAGCATGACCCGACGGTGCTTGGCAACTATGATTGAGTCAATCACAGGTATATGTTCAAGGGCAAGAGCTTGAATTTGTCTTCTCATTCTCAGAAAACTTAAGCCCCTGCTGCTTCTCTACCAAAGGGAAGAAAAGGACTGAGCTACAGAAAATATCTAGGTGGGAGGCACTTAAAAATAAAAAGGGAGTCATAATTCTCCCTTGAGTGTCAGTTTCTTAGACACTGGAGCCACAAGTACCAAACTAGGAAAGCCAGGAGCGGCTCCAGCAAGGGCAAGAAGGAAATGGAGGATCCAGGACTTGCTACAGATTTGTGGTTCTACAAGAAAGTATGTTTACAACTTCTGGGTCAAATGTAACAGGCTTTGGTCATGCATGCATTTGTGTCTGTTCCCCACGTGGCTGACAGAGCCAAAGCCCTGTCATTTCATCGCCTCAGCAATGGTGGTGGCCAGGTCACAACCAGCCCTCGGCAGCTTTGAGGAGGAGGGGAATGTGGAATTTGGTAGACCTCGGCAGGGCAGTCGTGATGGGGATGATCAAACCTGGCAGGCACCGCTCAGCAAGCCTCCCTTGCCCCACAGGATATCCGCAGCGTCACCTGATGAATGGAACCAGTGCTCACTCCACTTTTCAATATTTTAAGAATGTTAAACTAGAGCAAATTTTAAATTACAATGCCTAGTTGTGTTTTTTCCCACAGGGGCATTTCTACTCCTCCCATAGACATCTGCTCTAAACTTTAGACAGAACATGGGATCCCAAGACCACTGGGAATTAGAAAACAGAGTGAAAATGGTAAGCAAAGGTCATTTACTCATTTTTCCCAAGTATATCTGTGAACTCAGAAAACTGTCTATTTTTGCTTTTTAATATAGTGTGTTTTTGCTATATGACTGTGAAAAGTCCTGACAGCTGATGCTACCAGGTGGGGTTGGTGTATGGAGAGTTATTTAAAACACTAAACAACATAAATCTAGACGTTTGCATCCTTCCTCTGCAAAAGGCCATCCATGGACTTGAACAAGCATCCCACTAGTCTTTATTTAGTGTTCTGTGTGCCGTAAACTTAGGCTCGATGCTGCCCGCCAGGATGTAGGGAACCAGGATGTAGGGAGGGACAAATTATGGGGACCGAGTGCTGTCTGGACCATACCCGTGCATGCTCTGCACCCAGTCTGCTCTCCCCGTTAGATCATATCTCTTCAAGACCTTTCTGAAGGGCAGCTGTCACCTTTCCACTGGGCCTGATAGGGTCACCCCCTCAGAGGAACACTTGCATTTTCTTTCTGTGTTTTGTGTTTGGGTGCTGTCAGATGAAACCCTGTCAGGGAATAACCAGCCCCAAAACACAACTGGGAAGATAGTCTGCTGCAATGAGTGATTTGCAGGCTCTGGTGGGGTCAATCATCTCTAATTCAGGGCTGGTGACCCCTCCTGTAGCCTCTTGAAAGCACGATGCTATTAAGCCCCCCAGTATCAATCTCCTTCTTTCAGACTTTGGACAGTATGTTGTTTATGGGTATGTGACTGTCAGCAAAAAGGACATTCTGCCAAATACAAATTCTTAGTCATACTTCCCACAGATAGAAGAAGCAAGATCCTATTCAAGATTACCAACTTTTGGGGTGGAAGGAAATATTCTCCCAAACCAGGTGAAAGTTTTGATTTTTCCTAAGTCATTGAGATAGCCAATATTCTGTTCAGTTCTCTGCACACGGTGGGCACTTGGGAAATATTCACTGAACTGGAGGTAGCCTCACGCCTAAGATTACAGAAAGCAAAATCAGGGGAGGAGACAAGAGCATTACAGGATGGGGGGTACTAGGAGAAGACTTAAAGACCACCAGTAGCCTTGGTAAGAGGGCATTTACATCCTTAGCCCAGGAATAAATATTTTCATAGAACTTCTATTATTCATCATTATTTGCAAAATAATCAGAATTCCACGGGAGAGGGGCTTCATTTCACCGAGAACCATGGTAGTTAGGGAGCACCACAGGCAGTATTGTTTTCTGTGAAGATCTTCAGTGAATTGAGTGATTCCAAAGATGAATAAACTCTCCCACTATTGGGGGTTGGGTGGGGAGGAACGGAGGGAGGGAGGGATCACTCTTATCTTATATTTGAGTATGAATAAAATTGATGTTTTCATAGCGCAAAAGTTAAGAACTTCACCATGTGGTAGGTTTTTAGATTTGAGAAGCACATTTTCCAGCCTCCTCTAGCTACGGTGTAATCAAAAAAACAAGGCTCCCCAAACTAAGCAGTTTCTTTGCTTCTTGGATATGCAGAGTCAATGTCAGGAAGATGCCAATTTCCCACCAGATCATTAAAAATTGTAATACAATCCCTATGAAAAATACTAATCTTTTTTAGACAAGGTGATTTTAAAGTTCATTTGAAAAAATAAGCAATAATGGTAGGAACTTTCTAAAAATAAATAAATGAGCCACCACCAGTATTAAATCTCCAATAATTAAAACTGTGGTATTTATGCCTAATGACCAGCTCAATGGATCAGAAAAGAAAATTCAGAAACAGGCACAAAAACATATGGGAACTAAATTTGTGACAAAGTGGCACTTCAAATCAGTGGGGGAAAGATAGATTCTCAGTAAATGATGTTTGAACAGCTACAGTAATTCAGTGAAGTAGGTCACTCAGACTTTTTGTTAAATGTGAATATTCACTTTCAAATATGTAAACGAAGTCTATAATGTAACTCAAAGTTAAAATCACCATATGTGATAGGTTTGAAAAATCTATCATTTAATTTAATAAACAGTTATCATTGTAAGAGTAAAATACTGAATCATTTATGTTTGTTAATTTTATGTAAAAAAATATGAACTTGAAAACACTTAATAGGGAAATAAATTGACAGTTGATATGAATATCAAGAAAGATACATTTGGGAGAATAACATTACATTCTTTTTGAGATAAACACCACTTATTAAAATGTAAATAATAATAAGGAGATGTTGGTCAAAACTTTCAGCTGTAAGTTCTGGAAATCTAAGGTACAGCATGGTGACTGCAGCTAATACTGTATTGTATACTTGCAATTTGCTAAGAGAGTAAATCTTGTGTTCTCACCACAAAAAAGGGTAACTATGTAAGTTGATGAATATGTTAATTAACTTGATTGTGGTGATTATTTCACAACATACGTATATCAAATCATCATGTTGTACACCTGAAATATATATTAGTTTATTTGCCAATCATACCTCAATAAACCTGGAAAAATGTAAATAATTCAAAGCAGATAAGAGATTAGATATCATAATTTTAATCTTCCTATGATTATTTGGGGTGCTATTACTTAACAAAATAGTCTTTAAAAAAACTGTATTTAATTTTTTTAAGTATGTAATAGGGAAGAACCTTCGTATTCTATTAAAGGTTAATCACTAAAGGGATGTTGCCTATAAGCTTAAATTATACATAATGGCCCATCTCTGGGAACCCTGCCTTCCAGGTAATGAGCGTTAAGCTAAAATGCTTCGCAGGAATCATCCTGACCAGGCCCACCTGTGAATGACTCCAGGCGGAAAGAAATTAACACATCCTCCCAGAGGCTGATGGGAACCAGGAAATGCTTGACTCTGCTCCCTCCCCTTTTAGTATAAAAAAAGTCTGAATTCTAACTCAGGCAGGATGGTTCTTTGCGACGACACCGGTTCACCATTTTCTTGGTCTGCTGGCTTTCGGCATAAAGTTGCTATTCTTTGCCCCATCAACTCGTCTCTCCACTTACTGGCCTGTCGTGCGGTGAGCAGTACGAGCTTGGACTCGGTAACAGGTATTTATTTCCATTTAGGTCATGAGTCTTTTTTTTTTTTTTTTTTTTAATTTTTATTTATTATTTACGGCTGCGTTGGGTCTTCGTTTCTGTGCTAGGGCTTTCTCTAGTTGTGGCAAGTGGGGGCCACTCTTCATCGCGGTGCGCGGGCCTCTCACTATCGCGGCCTCTCTTGTTGCGGAGCACAGGCTCCAGACGCGCAAGCTCAGTAATTGTGGCCCACGGGGCCCAGCTGCTACGCGGCATGTGGGATCTTCCCAGACCAGGGCTCGAACCCATACCCCCTGCATTGGCACGCAGATTCTCAACCACTGCGCCACCAGGGAAGCCCCATGAGTCTTTTTTTTAAAAGTCTTATTAGGAATTTTTCACATCTTGTACAGATGCATTAAAAATAAGATGTCAACTTTGCCACCTCAAACTATCATGGGGACGAAATAATTACAAAATTATGTATAAGAACACCTACAAATCAGATGTAATAAAGAACAGAGTGTATGAAGAAAAGAAGTACAATATAAATGCTAACAACTCTTATTAAATAATATTATTTAATAATACAAAGGGACATTGAGTCATATGAAAAGAACATTAACGGTTTTGACAGCATGCTGGATTGATGATGAATTCATCTGTGCTTCGGCTTTTCTTGCTTTCTGAGAAATTTCTGAGAATTCCTGATCATTCAGAAAGCAATATGGTGAAAATCTGATTGAAGAAATATACACCTTATCTATGCTGTTTCTTTTGTAATTGGAATAGCTAACCACTTGGTAATCCTGCCCCAGACTTTCACCACTAAATAATAACCATTGAACTGATGGCTCTTGTAAAAAGTGCTTTCCTTCTTTGCTTAAATTTGCTAATCCAGGCATTAAGTTTAAAGACAACTCTATAGGAAGAAAGACTATTACCTCGAGTTCACATGTAGTGATTATTTGGGGTGATATTTTTTAATTAAAAAAAGGGGGAGAATCGTTTTTCTTCCTATACCTACCAAGAGTATACTGTAAAAAATGGCACCAGCTCTTCTGTTGTGGCTCCTGTTTATTCTGACTGCTGCTGTATACTTAAATTTTCAAATCAAATGCAGTCGCTAAAGTTTTTGTTTTGTTACTTTTTTGTTAGTTTCCAGTAAGCATACTGACATTCTTCTAAAAGCCATTCATCTAGATTTTACCTGGAGAATATTCTACATACAGCTTACTTTCTCAGTGAAACTCATAAACAAATGAACGAAAAATTGATAAAATGTTGTGCCATATCATTGACAGTAGACCAACATGGTGATTTAGTAACCAGAAGCATATGTTTGCACTGTTCAGTAATGTGTCTGACGAGTAATTATAGCCCCACATCATGTACTGAAATTACTGGCTATAATCAGAAAGATAGTGGGGCATATTCAAATTATCTTTCTCCAGCCAAACTACATGGCGTATAAGAAATTATGAAACTGACTTGTAGCATACTTATAGGAGGCATTCAAACAAGATGTTTTTTAAAAAGCTGCTTGAAACAAAAGAGTTACTGAAGTTTTGTAGATAATACTAATTTTGCAGGGCTTGCCTAGCAGCCATCTTGCTCATATAACCAAACTGGTGTGCCTCACATGGGGCACACCAGAGCCTCTGCCTGACTGGATGCAGGCCCAGGAGGCCTATGGCTTTAGCCCCACTCAGCACTTTGTTTGTACTGTTTCTGATCCTCAAAGGTGCATCTCTTGGCTTTGCGTTATTTTTGTTTTTTAACTTTATTGAAGTATAGTTGATTTACAATGTTGTGTTAATTTCTGCTATACAGCAAATTGATTCAGTTATACATATATATATTCTTCTTCATATTCTTTTCCATTATGGTCTATCACAGGATATTAAATATAGTCCCCTGTGCTATACAATAGGACCTTGTTGTTTATCCATCCTATATATAATAGTTTGCATCTGCTAACCCCAAACTCCCAATCCTTCCCTCCCTCACCCCCTTGGCCACCACAAGTCTGTTCTCTATGTTTGTGAGTCTGTTTCTGTTTTGCAGATAAGTTCATTTGTGTCATATTTTACATTCCACATGTAAGTGATATCATATGGTATTTGTCTTTCTGACTTTCTTCACTTAGTATGATAATCTCTAGGTCCATCCATGTTACTGCAAATGGCATTATTTCATTCTTTTTTATGGCCGAGTAATCCTCCATTGTATATACATACCACATCTTCTTTACCCATTCATCTGTCAATGGACATTTAGGTTGTTTCCATGCCTTGGCTATTGTGAATAGTGCTGCTATGATCATAGGGGTGCATGTATTTTTTCAAATTAGAATTTTGTCTGGGTATATGGCCAGGAGTGGGATTGCAAGATCATATGGTAATTCTATTTTTAGTTTTCTGAGGACCCTCCATACTGTTTTCCATAGTGGCTGCACCAACTTAGATTCCCACCAACAGTATAGGAGGGTTCCCTTTTTCCACACCCTCTCCAGCATTTGTTGTCGACTTTTTAATGACGGCCATTCTGACTGGTGTGAGGTGGTACCTCATTATAGTTTTGATTTGCATTTCTCTAATAATTAGTGATGATGATGGCTCTGTGTTTTTCAATTTCCCTTTAATTTATTCTATCTATTATTGTTACATGTTTGGAGTTACAAAAAGATGTTAAAACGGCATCTTAGGTAATATGATAATAAAAGGCATTACAGAGTTGACGGTTCATCTTAAGTACTGGTTTGTATATTAGAAAATGAGGGATCCTAAAAAGTGTCAGGCTACAGGTCAAAAAAGACGATTTGTGTCTCATTTGTACTGCTTGTGTGTATGAGGGCCTCCGCAGGCCCTAAATTCATGTCTCATGTGGGTGGATTCCTCAGTAAAGTGTGCCCTGCACATATATGAAACAGGATCTCCTTAAGTAGCTAAGGACTTCACTCAGTAGCTAAGATCATTCCCTAGTTTAGCTTGATGAAGTTACTTTGTTAAAGAAAAACATATCCAATGATGTGTGTTAAAAATGGTAAGCAGACTTGATTCAGGACCCTCATTATAGGTATAGGGACCACTGCAGTGGGATGTCACAGTGGGGAGAGAGATTGGGTTCAACTCCAAATACAGCTTGGGCAAGGAGGAATTTATAACCAAGGAGCAGGGATGGAAAACTACTAAGAGGAAACACCAAGGAAACGGGGGTTCTGGCTAAAGTGACCTATCAGAATTCTTACTGAAGGCAGGCCAGAGTGATCAGACATCACCTAGGGGATGCTGGAAGATGAGGAACCGGGTAGGATATTGAGGGTGTGGGGTTCTAGTTAAATTGACTTAGCAGGATTCTTGCTAAAACTATGTTTTCCAAAGAAGCACACGGATAGGCCTAGAAAAATGTTCAGGAGCCTGACTAAAGTTTGGTCAAGCAAAGAATCATTGTCAGCTTCTGCATCAAACATTCCATGACCCAGACTGCAACTTCAGACTTGACATCATTTTTACTGTATACTATTTAAAATTACAATTCCTACAGTAACTAAATAACTCCTAGCACCCCTCTTCCTTATTAATCAGTTTTCACAGTATTGAGGCTTAAGTCTGTTCCAACATATTTGGAGAAGTATCTTAACATCCTCTAGTGGTGAGTTTATGAATTAAAAAAAAAAATCATGTTGCCGAAAACCCTATGTTCTTTGCCTTCAGGCTCCTCTTATCCTTTGACTTTAGCCCATTCCACTGAAAGCTCTTATTTAAGACATGCTGACTCCCAAGAGTTCCTATTTTTCTAAACTGCAGGAATAAATCTTTCAGATTTTCAAAACTGAATTCAGATTTGGTGGAAAACTGTTCAATAAAATGTCGATAGGTCTGTTGTTTTTAGTTGGGTACAAACAGTGGGGACAGAAAGCTGGGAGAAGGGTGGGTGAGGGGCTGAGATGGGTATTCAGGTGCTTCTGCGCTCTAACTCTGGTTTGACAACATTTCATGGCAGAAATTCTTAACACACTCTGTCCTCTCCCACCCCTGACACACAACTGAAAGATGTCCACTCTTAAGATTAACACATTCCCAATCAGCACACTAGGTTAGGAGCAATTCCCAGAGCTCTACTTACAAGCCCTCTCTCTCTCCTACTGAAGAAAACCTCGTTAAGTAGAAATAGCACACGCAGAATGCTAAATGAGGCCTGCAACTGATGGCCGAGTGCCTCCTGACATGCACAGGATTCTTTGGCTCTTGAACTTATTACCAAAGGAGGGCAGTTTCCTTTCCCATCATTAATGACCATATGCCCATTTCTATAAACTTGCTATCTGGGGAACTATAATCAAGAATGAGTCAACGGAGAAAAGTTAAGGAGATTTATTTTTCGTAAAACCACACAACTAATTTGAATAAGGCACATTCTTCAACAGCTATAAGAAACAAATGCAAACACAGTCATGGTTACCTAAGGAAGAAGGGGGATGACAAGAATTTTGACATTAATACTGGCAAAGCCCGTTTCTTTTTGTTAGGTAAAAAAAAAAAAAAAAAGCAAATTGCAGTTGTTTGAAAGTCAATGTGCTGTTTCTTTTATGACAGGGATGGCAAACAGATTTAAATCTCCTGTAATCCGCTCAACCAGAAGCAGCTGCCTGGAGATTTGGGCTGAGAAGGCTGAGGCTAGTGTGGGCACAGGGAGAAGGAAGGCTGGAACTGCCATGGGCCTTCACATCTTCTTGCCAGCTCTACCCTACCTACTGAGCCCAGTGCTTCCAAAGTCTAAAAATGTTCTTTTTGGTTCAGGTAACTGCTCTTAGCCAAGGGCAAATTTAGTTTATGAAGCCTCAATGAGGAAAAGTGGGAGATCATTTCCCAGTATAGGAACCAACCTATGGAGTTTTAAAGACATCGAAACAAGTTGAAATAAACACAGCATATAATCCTGGAAGGAAAGGCACTGAAAACTGAATTATTTATATCTTTGCCAATTATTTACAGATTAGGGGATACTGGTTGTGTTCTCAGGCCCTTTGGATAAGGCTAGTGCTCTTAACTAGTTTGTATATATATTTTTAAAAACAGGTCGAGAAGCACTGCCATATACAGAACTGATAGGGCCGTGTATTAGTTGGAAATGAGTTTCAGTAGCCCAGTCTCAGTCTGAATGAGGCAAATTTAGGCCCACATCATCAGCTACTTTACAACCTAATACCTAAAACTTAACATAATAGGAATAAGGCATATTTTAAAGTCATCTGGAAAAACTGTTTTACACAGGTATCTTAATTTAGTTCTCTCTAGAATTGGTAACACCTTCTTTGCAAATATATTGTTATTCATAGCAAGTATTTCCCGCGTGACTCATAAGCCTCAGTATTTCATAATCTCATAGATACCCTTAGAAATATTTTAAAATAATCATTTCATCATATTTCTATGGATTATGATAGTGATTCATAATCATTAATATTCACAATACATATATAAAGACAAACATCAACATTCCCGTCGAACAAGTGATAGAGTGTTCAAGGTACTTTAATTTTTGAAAAAACCAAAAACAACAGAAAACAGAACCACTATAACTTTTCAACAAATTTCAAAATGAAATATATTATGCTCAGATTGGTGGACAAAATATTAAAATGAAGATTAATATTTAACCATACATTCAACAGGAAAAGCAGATTAAAAACTGCATTTATAAAATGACATATTGAGGGCTTTACAAAGATGTCTTGGTTTATTTTTATAATTGTTATGTTTTATTTTCAGATGATAAAAGAAAAAAGGTATCATGTTCCTATTTGAAAGTACTTCTCTACAAATAAACTGTGTATGGATATAAGCTTTATTCCCAGTAAATGATAATCGGCTATAATGATTATATCTTCTACTTAACATTAGTTTTTGAAGTAAGTACTAGACACCTGACTATGCTGCATAAAAACTGGTCAGATGTATGCAAACATAGTCCCGGTGAAGATCATCTTGCTGAATTAGTATCACTTTTACATGCTGAATTTGTTATATTTTATCATCAATGCTCCTTATGTTTCTTGTATAAAACAAACAAAAACTGTGAAAGGGTCAAAACCACCTCAGCTGCTAACACTGTTCAACTGTGTCATTACCTGGAGGATGGTGGGTCACAGGCCTGCTGAACCTTACCACATAAGCTTGGCAGCTTTCAAATGAAATATATTTAAATGACTTTATTGATTTAAAAATTAGAAGTAGAAACAACAGCATTGCTACCTTTAGTTATATGAATCCCCTGGAACTCCTCTGCCAACCCTTGGGAACTAACTGGGAAACCTAAAATTTACCCCACAGGGGGAAAAATCTCAAGTCGAGAGACAGTTTATAATTCTACCAGTTGGTTCTAGAATTCTGGTATCACTCAAGAAGTGATTTATATTAATATATAACAATTAGAGTTGTTCTATGATAATAATTAAATGGTGATGTTTGGGTATCATATATCATGTCACATGCCCACAAGGCATTGTTCTAAGTCAAACAAGCAAACTGTTATAGTAATGAAAGATGAACTACTAGACACACAAAAGAAAATTTAGAAACTTGAAAAATGTAAAAAATAGGTACAATTGAATAGAAATTAACCTAAGCGTACATTAGGTAATAGATTTCATTTGTACATTTAAAAAATATAAAGTTTTATGCTTTAAGAATAATCATTTTATTCATGAGGACACAGAGCTAATATACTGCTTCTTTTAAAAATGATTTTTGAAATAGTGGACAGAAAACTGACAACAGTTGCAGTTGATTGCACTTATACATGGAAGGAGACATGTTTTTTTAACAAAGGCTGAACAGTAAAAATAAAAATTGTGACATTTGGAAATATTTTCTAAATTATACTGAAAGGAAATGATGAAAAACCATATTCAACTGAAAGATGAAACAGTCTTTGTCTCAGCTGTGATCTGAGTCACTGACAGATTAGATGTGCATACTTCATACTGGTTCTTTATAAATCTGAGGTAGCACAGGTCGGCAGGCACCAGTTCTACAAGGCACCAATGGTTTTGTGTGATGTAATGCTAGCATCTGAGATCTAGAAATATCAAAAAATATTGAATATGACATATAGATTTTTCTTCAATTTCCGCTGATTTTAAATTGGATTGATATTATATTCACTATGCTTTAACTTTTTGTTCAGGAAGGTCTCTCCTCAAATCTAGCGGGAAAGTCCTTCACAAAGTCCCAAATGAAAACAGTTCCTTTAGGTATGGCCTTACGCTCAATTGAGCACAATGTCAGGTCTTGGTTAGAACAGATCTGTTTCTCCTGTGACAAACACTTTCAAATAGATTCTTTCCCCCATGTCTTTATGCTCTCTGTTTAGGGATCAACAAAGACCCCTATATCTTCTTACTGTTTCCGAAAATCCTTCCATACTTTAGTCACACGACTTCAGAGGCCAAAACCTAACTGAAATATTCCAGGTTCATGGTGATAGTTCCTAGGTATGTCATGTAATGGGACAAATCCTTCATTAGGTCAAGATCATTTTACTAAAGTTCTGCCTTCGGGGTTGAGATGCAAATCAACAATCACTGTCTCCATAAACATCTTTCTCAAGCTTTCTTACGATCACAGAACATGGTCCAACAATTAATACTAGCTGTTAAAACCTCTTAGAATCTATCTACCATTTCCACTTCCTCTCACTAAGTATAACATCTCTTGCATTTTTCTAATTGTTAACCTAATCATACTTCTAACTAGCTGGTCAAGAAATGAACTGCATTAGATAAATGTTCCATCACTGTATAATAAGTAAACAGTATGGTAAAGTTATGCTAATGTACCTATATAAAAATCTACGATTCAACTGGTTATTAAAATCTGTTCTGCTTAAAGCACTCAAACTCTCATTGTAGACAATTATAAAATTCCATTCAGGGGAGACAGAAATGATAACAGAGATTAACAAAAGCATAGAAATATGCTAGTAAATACTAGTTTATACATTCTGCTATTCATCTGTTAAGTCTTTATTCTTCATAAATAGCATGTCTCTTGATAAACCTGTATTTTATTTTCTACCTACTCATGAGTTTTAATATTTTCATTTTTTTTCCTATCTTCCAAGATGCTTTTTCACTTAATCAGTGATTTTCAAACTTCATTATCAGTGGAACTCTTTATGCCAATTAAATCCAATTAAATCTTACGGAGGAGCCCAATATATAAAATGGGAAAAAGCAGAACTTCTTTGATACAAAGGGGAGGGGTGCCAGTAGACAGCCTGAAAACCACTGCTCTAAATCATTCAAGAAAATTGAAGCAAAGACACAGCCAGTTGGAATTTCTTCATTTGCAGTGATTATAAACAATTCCCCCATTGTTTTCAATTTTTAAGAACATTTCTTGAGCACAGCTGCTTTTCCCTCAGAGCTCATTAACGGAACAAAAACATAGTGCCTTACATATACTATTTAGGTAAATAAGTATCTGAATTCTTATTTCCTTTTTCATACTATTAAAAAGTGCAAAAAAGCATAAGATGTAATCCCACAACTAGGTTATTAAAATGAATTTTAAAAATATTTAACATGTGATATAGAAATTTTTAAAAAATTTTTCACTGTTTTATGATTGTAATTGCTTTAATCTGAGTCCAAATACTATCCAAAAGGCTCCTTAGAGTCTCAAGAAAACAAAAATCACTCTGTAGTTACTGAGAAGATTATCTTCCCATGTAATGATTCTGTTGCTCTACTTTTGGATTGAAGAACATTCCTCAGTTATATATACCTGATTTGCCTGAAAGGCAAGGAAAAAAAGTCAGGTCAACTTTTAGCTTTGTCATGCTTAGATTAGAAAGATTTTACAAAAATTAAAAAATGAAAATTTCTTTTCTCAAATAAGCTCATTTGTGCTTTCCAGGCTATTATTTCCTCACATTCGTCAACCTCCTTCCATATAAATGGAAGGCTTTTAAACTGCCTTTTTAATAAACCCATGCTGACCATAACCAACTCTGTGCTTAGCTTATAGAAAGCAGCCCTGCTCCTCTATGCTCCTCACTGGCTGGACGGGCAGCACCAGGTGGGAAATACGGCTCCACAGTCCACTCAGCTTGTCTGAATCCATGTGGCTGAAGGAGCTGGGAGTGTTAGAGTTGGTAAACCTCGCCCAAAGTAAATCTCGCACTTTCTCTTCAGTTTCCCTTGGGCCGACACTTGCTTCTAATGTTTCCTCCTCCAGTAGGATGGTCAGGACCAGGGCCACATCTTTAAAGGCAGCGTTCTCATGGTCACAGTACTTGTAGAAGATCAAGGTGGAGCCTGCAGGAAGGGATTCAAAGCGGTGGACCACAGCAGCCTTCTGGCCCTTCTCAAACCCAGAGCTCAGCTCCTCGTCAACTGAATGCTTGACCGCATCACTGTCCTGAAAGGTTTTTCCAGCTCCATCAATCTGAATGGCAGAGACTTTCTGGGCGGACGTGTAGGCATCCGCAACGTGGTGGCTGAGGCACTTCAGGGTCTCTCTTCCCTCTCGAGCTGCTGTAAATATGATGGTGGCTGGCTCAGTGGGGTGTGAAGCATTGAGGTGCTTCTGGAGAAACTTACGTCCTCTCTGCCACAGAAAGGAACTCTGGCCTGGAAATTTATCCTCCAAATGGCTGAAATGAACCAAGAAGGCCTCCAAAGCTGGATTTTTGGGCACTTGCTGGGCCGGAGAGGAATAATAGCTATTAACAGAACTTAGCAAAACAAGAGTCAGAACCAGGGAGCCAAGAAAGATGGAGCCTATCAGAGAAAGAGAAAATAAAAGACAAAATTAGAGAGAATGTGAGTCAGAAATAAAGCCTGTGGTAAACTGAAAAGAGGCAGATACGCTGTCAGATTTTACTGGCCTGCGGTGAGCTTCTTTTGCCTAAGTCCTTTAAACTTTCAGCTGTTGAAATCTACTGGAAATACTTTTTCTTTAATTTCTTAAGAAGAAATTTGAAGATAACAACATCTTTGTTAAAAGGTAAAATCTAAGGGCTTCCCTGGTGGCGCAGTGGTTAAGAATCTGCCTGCTAATGCAGGGGACACGGGTTCAAGCCCTGGTCTGGGAAGATCCCACATGCCGTGGAGCAACCGGGCCCGTGAGCCACAACTACTGAGCCTGCGCGTCTGGAGCTTGTGCTCCGCAACAAGAGAGGCCGCGATAGTGAGAGGCCCGCGCACGGCGATGAAGAGTGGTCCCCGCTTGCCACAACTAGAGAAAGCCCTCGCACAGAAACGAAGACCCAACACAGCCATAAATAAATAAATAAATAAAATTTAAAAAAAAAAAAAAAGGTAAAATCTAAGTTTATATATTTTTTGCTATAACTACTGATGTGATTTAGAAATAAACTATCAGTATATTCTTCTACCGTCTCAAAAATATCTACTACCTACCTGTAGATAGGTCATTTTTTCCTAAACAGTCAAAATGTAAAAATGCCATTTGAGAAGTTAATACTTTCTTTTTCATTGAAAAGACAGCTTTAACAGGGAACTATATTCATATATCTTATAATAGCCTATAATGGAAAATAATCTGAAAAAAATATACATATATAACTGAATCACTTTGCTGTCCACCTTAAACTAACACAATACTGTAAATCAACTTTACTTCAATTAAAAAAAATCAGTTTAGTTTCTTGTTTATGAAAAGCCCTTCCTCCAGTGGGAATTCCCATTTTGTTAAGGATGGCAAAATATTGGCCGCCACCCCTAAGGGAAAAATCCCCAGAACTCTATTGCTCTATTCTAATATTACTATCAAACATTAAAAAAAATATTAAAACAATGTTAAAACTATTTAAATCTGCTAGTTTTCTAGGCACTTCTCTGAGGATTTCTGAATGTGAATCACTACAGTTACACTACAAGACCAGTTTTGTTCTCACCATAGCTCAGAAAATCCTTTTTATTAATCCTTCTTATGGTATCCTGTGCATTCTCTTCGTTTCCTTCCAATTTTTGTGTTTCTTGTTGATGTCTCTCAACCTCTGGGAAAAAAAAAAAAGGAACATTATTTTTAGACAGCACACTAATGAGAGTGTGTATACCTTTATACCTCTTACCAAAGCAAAGAATTACCTGACAGGATTTCCATACTTTATAAAATTTTGTTTTATACAAAGCTAACTTCCTGTCTTTTCCTTTAGGCTCACCATTACCTTTATTCTACTTAGAATAAAATGAAATGCTGTGAAATTCACTTAAGGATACTGTTGCTACATCCACAATTCTTCACTGGCTCTTACATCAAGGACAAAGAAACAAGCATCCTAATATTGCAGCCAAACCTATCTAACACGTGATTTAAGAAGGGATTTAAGAAATATTGTACACAAGACTCAACATCACAGGGCAATGATGCTCTAATTCCAGTGTTCACATCTCAAAAGGCTCCTCAAGACCCCCTAATATACAAATAACAGAGACATTAAGTTTAGAGACAGGAGAGATTACTGTACAGTAATAGCTTACCTTTGCAAAATAGCTTACAAAAGCAAGCTTGAAACTTAGTGAATGAGGTATACAAAGCAAGGAATACAAGGTTAAGAAAATTTATGAACTATATAAAAATGTAGGTGTGGGGTGAGACACCAATCATAAAATGCATGGGTGAAAAGGAGGGCAGTATTTTGTAGACTTTGAGCTAAGTCACTCGAGTCTAGATGTGTGCTTGACCCCAGCCAGGTACCTCATATAACAATGAAAGCTGACTATTGCCCATAACCCTTACTGGAGAAATAACTCAAATAGCATACTCTATTAACATAAAGAAGTAGAGTCATCTTCACCTATAAACGACAGTTCATTTAGTCATATCACACCAAAACACGGGTTTTTAAAATATCATGTCACAGAATTTAAGGACTGAAAGGATCTTTAATGATCACCTATTGTGACAAAAGGTCCAGGGATGTTAAGGGCTTTGCCCAAGGTCACATAAAGAGATATGGCCAAGCTGAGATTAGAATGAGGTTCCTCATCTCCTAGATTAGCTCAATCCATTATATCATGTTGCTTCCCACACATAAACTGCATTTTTAAAACAGTATTTTCTTCCTCTGCTCAGTGAACCTGCATACCGGTGAAATTCTGATGGCAGATAATGGTCCATACAAATCATAGCCACTCATTCATTTAACAAATATTCATAAAGTCACTTCTCTCTGCCAAGTGCCACAGAAACACAATAAATGAGAGAGACACAGCCCTTGTCTTCACTGAAGTTACAGACTTCATATATTTGAGATCAGCCATTGACTTATGGTGAAACATGGAATTCTAGCCCTTAGTCAAGTCCCTGATGAACAGAATGTCTTATATTTTATATTTCTTTGCTCTGGCAAATAGGCATTTCAGACTGAGCTTTCAGAGTACTTATAAAATACAAATCCACACAGTCCAAATCCATAAAATCACAGAAGGTAAAAAAAGCTGGAAGAGACCAGCTGGATAGCATCTTGTCCTACTTCTTCAGTCTGCAAATAGGAAACTGAAGTACCAGGAAGTTAGATTTGCTTAAGTTCACCCAAGTTAGGAAGTGGTAGGGCCACAACTAGAATCCACATCTCTTGAGTTCCAGTGTAAAGACTTTGCACATTCCAACTATTATCTTTGTAAGGAATGATACGATGCTGTTCTCCTTAATATACAAGTGGGGAAAATCAGGTATAGAAAAATTAAGTAATTTGCTTAAAGTCCTATAAAACTGAAAGATGACCGAGTTAAGGGTCCTATACCACTGATGTTGGTTTTTAAATATACCTATCTCTTGATTTATGTAGCATTTAGTTTCCCCCAAAGTAAAAGATTTTAAAAAGTAAAAGTGAAGATATGCTCATTAGAAATAAAGAAAAAGCCAGAGGTAAATTTTTTAGAAGTCATGCCTTTAAAAAAAATCATACTGGATTCATACAGACAGTAAATAAATAAAGACTGTTAAAAAATGCAGCTTATGTGTGGGAAGCAACTTAATGTAGTGGAATGAGCTAGTTTAGGAGATGAGAAACCTCATTCTAATCTCAACTCAGTTATATCTCTTTATGTGACTTTGGGCAAGGTGCAAAGGCCTTAATCCTATGAAGGAAAGAGAAGTTCTCTGAAAAGAACAGTACAAAACAGGACAAGCTCAGGGGTTCTCTCACCTGGTGCCAGCAGCCGCTTCCTCAGCATGTCCTGGCTCTCCAGCCCTGTACTGGAATGCTCAGGACTCTGGGCATCCTGAGGGTCAAGGACAGGTGGCTCCTGCAAAGCTCCGGGTCTGTCGCTCACATGCTCAGGGAGGGCTGCAGAGCTGCTCACTAAGTGTGCGTCTGTTCTTCCCACCTTGTCACTTGGAGAACAGTTGGGTTCTGGATCCAAGAGGTCTTCACCGAGACTTTCTGAAGGGAGTTGATGCCCTTGTTCACCACCCTGGAAACTGTGGCTGTTCTCACCTTCTGTATCCTTTGGATATTTCCTATAATCTGTTTCATCTGGAATTTCTGATTGATCATCTGTATTTGTACTTCCTGGACATTCTGATTGATCATCTGTATTTGTACTTCCTGGACATTCTGATTGATCATCTGTATTTGTACTTCCTGGACATTCTGATTGATCATCTGTATTTGTACTTCCTGGACATTCTGACTGATCATCTGTATTTGTACTTCCTGGACCTTCTGATTGATCATCTGTATTTGTACTTCCTGGACCTTCTGATTGATCATCTGTATCTGTACTTCCTGGACCAACTGATTCTACCTCTTGGTGGTCTTTGTTAAGACCAGAGGCAGGGTTTGGGGTCTGAGCTTCTTCAGTGGTACTTGCTGTGACTGTAGTCTCCTGTGCCTGACAATTTATTGATGGATCACTTTCCAAATCCTTTTGAGGGTCTATTGAGATAAAAATTTATAATTTTTATTAAAAAAATTTCCCTATATTTTTGTATTTTAACAAGGTCCCTGATTAATAGAAATATTTATGTAGATTTTTATGGCTTATGAGGCACTCTTCCTAAACATTATTTCTCTTGACTTTCACTAAAGGTGACTGATTAAACAAATTCACTATCATGTTAATCTAACAAATAATATGAATGTAAAACTATTTTGAATGACAAACCAATTTTTGGTAGTATTCAATACATCCTCTTCCCTAATGAAATAACAGACCTAGGCAATAATCATCAATAGCAACTAAAACCATTATGCAAAAGGCTGATGAGGAATTTTATGAACGAGGTGAATGAGACTGACAACTGCTGAACCCACTGATCAATCTTAACACCACAAAAAGAAGGAAAACCAGACATTACTAACCTCCCGAATTCAATGCAATAGGAAGTACACCGTACCACTTATGAAGTATTCTTGCCAAACTGAATCTGAATCTGATCAAGCTTCTAGAGCTAACTACCAGTTTCCAAGAAACACAGGGATAGAGGGATACATTAAATTATGCCTCAGGAATGTAATCAGCAAAACCCACAATGAGGGAAATTCTAAGGGACAAAAGACTTTGTTTCTTTAATAACAGCAAGAAATAAAAATAAATGGCAAGAAAAAAAAAAAAGGAGGAGTAACCTATTGATTAAGAGATACTTGAATACATCAACAATGTGTGGACCACACTGTTTAGATTCACTGTCCCGCAAACCAGTTGTTAAAGAAATATTTATGAGATAATCAGAAAAATTTGAACACCAGATATTTGATGAGACTCAGGAATTATTGTTCATCTTCTAGTTATGATAAAGGTATTGTGATAATGTTTTTACAAAGAAATCCTTATCATTTAGAGATAAGTGTTCAAGTATTTATGGCTAAAATTATGTGACACCTAGAATTTGCTTCAATTCAATGATAGGGGGGTAAGGAGAAGTAAGGGAGTATAAATGAAACCACATTAGCCATATGTTGACAGCAGATGAAGCTGTTTGATGGGTACATGAGATTCATTTCCTTGCTCTACTTTTATATATGTTTGAAATTTTCCATAATAAAGCTTAAAAAAAAAAAGAGCAACCAAAAAGATACATCAATCAAATGCAGTATGTGGCCCAAATGTAAAGAAAAAAGAATTAAAAAACCCAACTGTGAAGAAAAAAAAAATTATGAGACAATTGGGGAAATGTGAATACTGGCTGTATATATGATGACAGCATGGAATAACTATTAATTTATTTTTTAGGTGTGATAATGCTATTTTGGTTCTTTTTTTTTTTTAAATCTATCTTTAAGAGATGTAAACTAAAGTACTGACAAATAAAATGATATAATGTCTTGGATTTGCATTTAAATATTCCAAGGCAGGCAACAAGAGTACCATTATGTAGGTAAAAGTTGAAGTTAGATTTTGAGTACATGGGACTTCATTATACTGTTCTACTTTCATATATTTAAAAATATCCTTAATAAAATATTTAAATATGCCCTTCTCTTCTGAAAAACCTACTTCATATTTTGCCTATGTTATATCACATACACACACACACACACACACACACACACACACATGTAAGTAGGATGAAGAATTTAAATTTCATCTTTCCTTATAATTGAAAGATCCCCCTCTAAATATATAGCATAGAGCTTACTTGATTTTTAAAAATATAACTCTAAAGATCTGTCTACCATCTTTTTTTAAGATGCATTGTAATTTTTCCAATACTATAGGTTCCTACTGTGGGAGTCTCTAAAACATAACTCTTTTTCATAATTAGGGTCTGGTATTATGGTAAAATTCGGTAAATATCAAAGAATAAGAATCATAACAAATTAAGCAATTAAGTTAATTTCTTTTTTACTTCCAAACTTCAGTTTTAGTCACCAGAGACTTTCTCTCTAGCACAGCCCTAGTTTCCTACAGCACAAACCTAGTGCTGTACAAACTAGTCTTACCCTCTGGAGGATCCCTAAGTCCTCTGTCGGTCATGTTTGAGTTTTATCTCTTCAGACTTTGGGATACTTTTTGTTAGTGTCTGGTTTTCCTTGTGAAGATGTCTTGTTTTCTTCTTGTCCCAAGTCCCAACAGGCTCATGCTTCCCGTGGACCCAGGAAACAAGGCATATATACAGTGACTAAAATAAAATGAAAAAAATTAAATGACTTTTTTATTCATACATGGGAGAAATGCCAATTTCAGCTTTATTTACTAAATCTGTTTAGTTTGAGTAATATTTCCTCTCTGAAACTTTTCTAGTGAAGAAAAAGTATTTTCTGGCTTTCATGAGGATCATATTCCAAATCCTAGACTACAAACTGAAGAAAAGCTTCAGATTATTAACCTTGTATAGATGCCATAACCTTTTAATACATTCCAGTGTGTCTGGAAGGATGTAAAAAGTAAGACCAAGTGACCAGAATCTTGAAGAGAACATCCTTGAAATTGAAATGAAAAGTAATTCTAAGAGTAAAAATTTAAGTCACTGTTGAGTTAATCACTGCAGATTTCCTTTATGTCTTCAATTTCTGTCCCATATAAATTTCTCAGAGTTTGCCTATCAGAAGCTTTCACTTATCATTAACAAGTAACAATGCACACGGGCTACCTACAAACTAAGATGGCTGTCTTGGTGTTAGGAAGAGGAAATACACATTTGGAGTTTAGTCACTGCCTTCTTAGTGGTTTTCATACAGTATTCTTTTGTAAAATATGGAGACAGGTATCTCTTTATACAATGCCCTTCTATACAGTGCTCAAAGAAGACTAACTATAAATGATTATGATCTTAAGACATTATGTTTACTCTATATTGTCTTTAATTAAATGTTTCCGTAAAAAAACCCAAAACAAAACCCAAAACAAAACAAAAAAAAATAAATGATTATGAGCTGTACACAAAAGGAATAAAAATCAGAGGCAATTTATAAGCAATAAAAACTTAATCATGTCATTTTATAGTTAAATCTTATTTTTTGTCAAAAACCATACCACTCAAAGTTACTTAACCTTCACTATCTATAAAAATGATTAAGGATTGATATGATGACTAAATACAAAAATATATGTGAAAGAACTTTGTAAAGTGCTACATTCTTTGGATAGCCTCGTTGAGAAGTTAGCCAACTAGCCTTTTTTGTGTCCTTCTCACAACACTCTTTTGTAAAATCTAATTTTACAAGTTAAAAAATTTAATCCCAAATGCCTAGCACAGATCTTAGTATACAGCAAGAACCCCATATTTTAATTCAAAAGAATATGAATAAGTGAATGAATGCTTGAATGTACAAATAGAGTGGTGTCAACTATAAACTGAATGTGAAGGGAGGGGTTGAAAACAGGCCTCCTTTCTGCTGGTGTGAACACTTAGAAACAAGTCTCAGATTTGGAGGGTTCCTTGTCACCCTTTTATCTGCTTCAGACTCCTGGGACTGGGCTTCTAGATCTCCTTTTCATTACCATCATATGTTGCAATGAGGGTTACCTCCTATCCTATTTCGTGATAGAAAATAAAAAGTCCCCAAATCCTTTAAAAATAAATATAAAGTCCAGTTACAAAAATTTTAGAAAGCGAAGATGCTATTCACAATAACTGTAAGGTACCTCATGATAAAAACTAAAAGGTACCTAGTAATAAATCTAACAACATATATGCAAGAATTTTAGAGTGGGGTGAAGTTTATGGTATGTAAATTACACCTCAATAAAACTGTTTTAAAAAAAGAACCTTTAGGGAGAAAAGTATAAAACTTTACTGAAGGACATAAAAAGGACCTAAATAGAGAAATACATATAGACAGTAAGATTCAAAGCCATTTAATGCCACTTCTTTCCAAATTAATCTATAAATTCATTGCAATTTGAAACAAAACCTTGAGACAACTTTTTTATTGTTATATGTTTCTTATGGAATGAACAAGCTGACCCTAAAATTCACAAAGAGCAGTAAAGGATTAAGAAGAGTCAAGATAATTCTGAAGGAAGAAAAAAGAATTTTGAAGAAGAAGGGGGGCTATTTTTACCAGATATATCAAGACGTTAAAAACAATAGGGCAGGGCTTCCCTGGTGGTGCAGTGGTTGAGAATCTGCCTGCCAATGCAGGGGACGCGGGTTCGAGCCTTGGTCTGGGAAGATCCCACATGCTGCGGAGCAACTCGGCCCGTGAGCCACAATTATTACCGAGCCTGCGCGTCTGGAGCCTGTGCTCGGCAACAAGAGGCCGCAATAGTGAGAGGCCCGCGCACCGCGATGAAGAGTGGCCCCCGCACCGCGATGAAGAGTGGCCCCAGCTTGCCACAACTAGAGAAAGCCCTCGCACAGAAACGAAGACCCAACAAAGCCATACATACATACATACATAAATAAAAAGAATGTAAGCAGACAAGAATAGCATTAAAAAAATAAAAAAAACAAAAACAAAAAAACAATAGGGCATTGGTGTAAGAAGAGACAGATTACACAGAATAGAGAAACAAGAAATATATGCATACGTAAATAAAGGAAATTGAGTGACAAAAGAAAAAGAATGGATTAGTGAATAAACAGTTTTGGGACAAATGACTTTTCAAACGGGAAAAAAATTAGATTTCTACCTCCACAAAAATCAATTGCAGATAAGAGACCTAAATGTAAAGAGCAAAACTTTGAATTTTTTGGATAAAAGCATGGAATACCTTTATAATCTCAAGGTTTTCTTGATTAAGATATAAAATATACAAACCATAAGGGGAACTTTGACAAATGTAATGACATTAAAAATGTAATCTCTAGACAAATCATCAAAATCATGGTTAAAAGATAAATTCACTGACTAGAAAGATATCAGCAACACATGTAATCATTAAGGGATTAATATCTAGAATATATAAAGATTACTGTAAATCAGTAAGAGACAAATAATGCTATTTTTAAAACAGTGGGCAAAAGAGATGAACAAGCAGTTAAAGAGGACATCTAAAAGTCTACTGAGGGCTTCCCTGGTGGCGCAGTGGTTGAGAATCTGCCTGCCAATGCAGGGGACACGGGTTCGAGCCCTGGTCTGGGAAGATCCCACATGCCGTGGAGCAACTGGGCCCGTGAGCCACAACTACTGAGCCTGCGCGTCTGGAGCCTGTGCTCCGCAACAAGAGAGGCCACGATAGTGAGAGGCCCATGCACCGCGATGAGGAGTGGCCCCGGCTCACCGCAACTAGAGAAAGCCCTCGCACAGAAACGAAGACCTAACACAGCCAAAAATAAAATAAATAAATAAATAAATAAATAAAAGTCTACTGAATTGGTAAGAAACATAGTCAAGGAAATGCAAAATGAATTAATGATGAGATACCATTTCACACCACCAGATTTCACACCACCACCAGCAAAAATTTTTAAATCAGGCAATACCAAGTGTTGGTGAGGATTTGGAGATACAGAGATCTTTACTGGCAATGAAGTAAACTGTTACAGCTTTGGAGAGCAATACGGCAATACCTAGTTAAGACACACACACATTCTATAAATCGGCAATTCTGCTTTTAGATATATACCTTAGAGAAACTTTTCCTCAAGTGCCCAATGATGTTTGTAGCAGCATTGTTTAAAATGAGGAAAAATGAGAAAATCTTAAATGTCCATAAATAAGGAAGTGGAATTTTAAAATTGTAGTATATTCTTAAAACATAATATTGTATATAAATTAATGAGTTAGATATCAAAAATTTATAAAGGTACGATATTAAAGCATTTATACAAAATTTAAGAGACATTAAATAATATATAGAGTGATTCAAAAATAATTGAACAAGCAACTATATGCCAATAAAATGGACAACCTGGTAGAAATGGACAATTTCTTAGAAAAGCACAACCTCTCGAGACTGAACCAGGAAGAAATAGAAAATATAAACAGACCAATCGCAAGCACTGAAATTGAAACTGTGATTAAAAATCTTCCAACAAACAAAAGCCCAGGACCAGACGGCTTCACAGGCGAATTCTATCAAACATTTAGAGAAGAGCTAACACCTATCCTTCTCAAACTCTTCCAAAATATAGCAGAGGGAGGAACACTCCCAAACTCATTCTATGAGGCCACCACCACCCTGATAGCAAAACCAGACAAAGATGTCACAAAGAAAGAAAACTACAGGCCAGTATCACTGATCAACATAGATGCAAAAATCCTCAACAAAATACTAGCAAACAGAATCCAACAGCACATTAAAAGGATCATACACCATGATCAAGTGGGGTTTATCCCAGGAAGGCAAGGATTCTTCAATATATGCAAATCAATCAATGTGATACACCATATTAACAAATTGAAGGAGAAAAACCATATGATCATCTCAATAGATGCAGAGAAAGCTTTCGACAAAATTCAACACCCATTTATGATAAAAACCCTCCAGAAAGTAGGCATAGAGGGAACTTTCCTCAACATAATAAAGGCCATATATGACAAAACCACAGCCAACATCGTCCTCAATGGTGAAAAACTGAAACCATTTCCACTAAGATCAGGAACAAGACAAGGTTGCCCACTCTCACCACTATTATTCAACATAGTTTTGGAAGTTTTAGCCACAGCAATCAGAGAATAAAAAGAAATAAAAGGAATCCAAATTGGAAAAGAAGAAGTAAAGCTGTCACTGTTTGCAGATGACATACTATACATAGAGAATCCTAAAGATGCTACCAGAAAACTACTAGAGCTCATCAATGAATCTGGTAAAGTAGCCAGATACAAAATTAATGCACAGAAATCTCTTGCATTCCTATATACTAATGATGAAAAATCTGAAAGTGAAATTAAGAAAACACTCCCATTTACCATTGCAACAAAAAGAATAAAATATCTAGGAATAAACCTACCCAAGGAGACAAAAGACCTGTATGCAGAAACTTATAAGACACTGATGAAAGAAATTAAAGATGATACAAACAGATGTAGACATATACCATGTTCCTGGATTGGAAGAATCAACATTGTGAAAATGACTATACTATCCAAAGCAATCTACAGATTCAATGCAATCCCTATCAAACTACCAATGGCATTTTTCACAGAACTAGAACAAAAAATTTCACAATTTGTATGGAAACACAGAAGACCCCGAATAGCCAAAGCAATCTTGAGAAAGAAAAACGGAGCTGGAGGAATCAGGCTCCCTGACTTCAGACTATACTACAAAGCTACAATAATGAAGACAGTATGGTACTGGCACAAAAACAGAAATATAGATCAATGGAATAGGATAGAAAGCACCCAGAGATAAACCCACACACATATGGTCACCTTATCTTTGATAAAGGAGGCAAGAATATACAGTGGAGAAAAGACAGCCTCTTCAATAAGTGGTGCTGGGAAAACTGGACAGCTACATGTAAAAGAATGAAATTAGAACACTCCCTAACACCATACACAAAACTAAACTCAAAATGGATTAAAGACCGAAATGTAAGGCCAGACACTATCAAACTCTTAGAGGAAAACACAGGCAGAACACTCTATGACATAAATCACAGCAAGATCCTTTTTGACCCACCTCCTAGAGAAATGGAAATAAAAACAAAAATAAACAAATGGGACCTAATGAAACTTAAAAGCTTTTGCACAGCAAAGGAAACCATAAACAAGACGAAAAGACAACCCTCAGAATGCAAGAAAATATTTGCAAATGAAGCAACTGACAAAGGATTAATCTCCAAAATTTACAAGCAGCTCATGCAGCTCAATATCAAAAAAACAAACAACCCAATCCAAAAATGGGCAGAAGACCTAAATAGACATTTCTTCAAAGAAGATATACAGATTGCCAACAAACACATGAAAGGATGCTCAACATCATTAAATCATTAGAGAAATGCAAATCAAAAGTACAATGAGATATCACCTCACACCGGTCAGAATGGCCATCAAAAAATCTACAAACAATAAATGCTGGAGAGGGTGTGGAGAAAAGGGAACCCTCTTGCACTGTTGGTGGGAATGTAAATTGATACAGCCACTATGGAGAACAGTATGGAGGTTCCTTAAACTAAAAATAGAAGTACCATACGACCCAGCAATCCCACTACTGGGCATATACCCTGAGAAAACCATAATTCAAAAAGAGTCATGTACCACAATGATCATTGCAGCTCTGTTTACAATAGCCAGGACATGGAAGCAACCTAAGTGTCCATCAACAGATGAATGGATAAAGAAGATGTGGCACATATATACAATGGAATATTGCTCAGCCATAAAAAGAAACAAAATTGAGTTATTTGTAGTGAGGTGGATGGACCTAGAGTCTGTCATACAGAGTGAAGTCAGAAAGAGAAAAACAAATACCATATGCTAACACAAATATATAGACTCTAAAAAAAAAAAATGTTCGTGAAGAACCTAGGGGCAAGACGGGAATAAAGATGCAGACCTACTAGAGAATGGACTTGAGGATACGGGGAGGGGGAAGGGTAAGCTGTGACAAAGTGAGAGAGTGGCATGGACATATATACACTACCAAATGTAAAACAGATAGCTAGTGGGAAGCAGCCGTATAGCATAGGGAGATAAGCTCGGTGCTTTGTGACCACCTAGAAGGGTAGGATAGCAAGGGTGGGAGGGAGGGAGACGCAAGAGGGAAGAGATATGGGGATATATGTATATGTATAGCTGATTCACTTAGTTATAAAGCAGAAACTAACACACCATTGTAAAGCAATTATACTCCAATAAAGATGTTAAAAAAAAATTGAATGAATGAAAAAAGTGAACTAGTGATACATACCATAACATGGATGAATCTGAAAAATGTGATGAGCGAAAAAAGCCACACACAAGATTATATGCCAAATGATTCCATTTATATGAAGTTCTAGAATTGCCAATGGTCTACAGTGACGGAAAACAGATCAGAGGTTCCTAGGGGAAGGACTACTGACTGGAAAAGGGCATGAGAAAACCTTCTGGAGTAATGAAAGTGCTTCATATTTTTATTGAGGTAGTGTTTGTCATCAAACTTAAAATCTGTACATTTTATTGCATGTAGAATATCCTCAAAAAACATTATTTCAAATAACAACTGAATGCTTTAAAAAACGTATTACTTGGAAACTGGGTTGTGGTCAATAAGCAATCTGCAAAGAAATCGTGAGAGATATTTCAATAATCTTACAAATGCTCAATATACACCTTTCTTGTCACAAGGCACACATCATTCCTATAGCCCGTTTCACTCAGACCCTTTGTAACATTGCTGTTCATAGCCAAAACATAGTCCCTCAAGGCTACAAGGAAGAAGTGGTACAAACACAGTGGTTCTTGACACATCCTCACAAAAAGTCACATGGTGGGGTATCTGGGAGATCTGGAGGCCACTATTCCAGAGGCAGGTCAATCTTTTCAACAGTGTCCAATCAATACCAGGAAATGTATACATTAGGAATCTCTGGACTGCATAATAGAAGTGAGGCAGAGCCTCATGCTGATGGAAAATGGGCATGTTGGAGACTTTCTGCAGCTGTAGGAAAAACCACTCCATAAGAATGTCCAAAAAAAATACCTTTGATGGTATCTTTTGCAAAAAGGAACTGATGAAGTGAATCCCTTACAAGTTCAATTGTGAAATGTTGGTTTTCAGTGCCCCATTTGTGGAGGTTATGATTCATTTTTCCACTTAAAGAAAACTTAGCCTTATCACTGGTAGTTATCTCCGCTTCCCTGTGACCCTGAAATCTGCAGCAAAACTTACTGTTTTGCTTTAACTGTCTCCATGAGGGCGTGAACCAGGTTAAAGTAGTAAGGCTGCATTCTCCATAACTGGAGAAAATCAACAGATAGTAGGCTGAGGGATGCCTTCCTTAATTTCAATATCCTGGGACCTCCCTGAAGAGGGACACAAATTTACCTCAGTAACTCTTCTTCTGTTGTGGCTGCCCTGTGCTCGGTCTTTAAGATGCACCCTTTCTACTCCATCTCAATGTACCAGTGGTAATGTTTTGGCAACCTGGTAGGTGTTCATTGTCTGGTATACAGAATGACCTTTGCACTGCAGTAATACAACCAAGTTTAGCAGACTCCAACACATAAAATTAAATGTTGTAAGATTATCTCTACAGATTGATGCATAATACATGTTTATATATGAATGTTACTGAATAATAAAATTTTGAAAGTGTTCAACTCTTTTATTGCTCTGTACATTGTTTAAATAAACACATGAACAGAAAGGATATATGCTTGCTTCTATGGAGGAAAGGGCAGGAATAGGATGAGAACAAGAATCAGTTTCAACTGTACCTGTAAAGCCTCTAAAAAAAGAAAAAAAAAGGTATATGTGGCAAAATGTTAGTGTATTTTATCTATTTTTTCAAATTGAAGTATAGTTGATTTACAATGTTGTGTTAATTTCTGCTGTACAGCAAAGTGATTTGTTATACATATATATACATTCTTTTTTATTCTTTTCCATTATAGTTTATCACAGGATATTGAATATAGTTCCCTGTATTATACAGTAGGACCTCGTTGTTTATCCATTCTGTATATAATAGTTTGCATCTGCTAACCCCAAACTTCCACTCCACTCCTCCCTCCACCTTCCCTCCCCCTTGGCAACCACAAGTCTGTTCTCTATGTCTGTGAGTCTTTGTTTCATACATAAGTTCATTTGTGTTATATTTTAGATTCCACATATAAGTGATATTATATGGTATTTGTCTTTTTTTTTCTGACTTACTTCACTTAGTATGATAATCTCTAGTTCCATCCATGTTGCTGCAAATGGCATTATTTCATTCTTTTTTATGGCTGAGCAGTATTCTATTGTATATAGGTACATCTTCTTTATCCATCTGTCAGTGGACATTTAGGTTGTTTCCATGTCTTGGCTATTGTGAACAGTGCTGCTATGAACATAGGGGTGCATGTATCTTTTTGTTTTTTGTTTGTTTTTGCAATGCCATGCACCTTGCAGGATCTTAGTTCCCCGACCAGGGATTGAACCTGGGCTCTCGGCAGTGAAAGCACGGAGTCCTAACCACTGGACCACCAGGGAATTCCCTATCTCTTTGAATTATAGTCTTGTCTGGGTATATGCCCTGGAGTGGGATTGCTGGACCATATGGTAATTCTTTTTCGGTTTTCTGATGAACCTCCATACTGTTTTCCATAGTGGCTGCACCAACTTACGTTCCCACCAACAGTGTAGGAGGGTTCCCTTTTCTCCACACCCTCTCCAGCATTTGTTAAAATTTGTACACTTTTTAATGATGGCCATTCTGACTGGTGTAAGGTGGTGCCTCATGGTAGTTTTGATTTGCATTTGTCTAATAATTAGTGATGTTGAGCAGCTTTTCATGTGCTTCTTGCCCATCTATATGTCTTCTTTGGAGAAATGCCTATTTAGGTCTTCTGCCCATTTTTCAATTGAGTTGTTTTTTTGTTGTTGAGTTGTATGAGCTGTTTGTATATTCTGCAAATTAAGCCCTTGTCAGTTGCATCATTTGCAAATATTTTCTCCCAGTCTGTAGGTTGTCTTTTCGTTTTGTTTATGGTTTCTTTTGCTGTGCAAAAGCTTGTAGGTTTAATTAGGTCCCATTTGTTTATTTTTGTTTTTATTTCTATTGCCTTGGGAGACTGACCTAAGAAAACACTGGTATGATTTATGTCAGAATGTTTTGCTTATGTTCTGTTCTAGGAGTTTTATGGTGTCATGTCTTATGTTTAAGTCTTTAAGCCATTTTGAGTTTATTTTTCTGTATGGTATGAGGGTGTGTCCTAACCTCATTGATTTACATGTGGCTGTCCGACTTTTCCAACACCACTTGCTGAAGAGACTGTCTTGTTCCCATTGTATATTCTTGCCTCCTTTGTTGAAGATTGACCATAGGTGTGTGGGTTTATTTCTGGGCTCTCTATTCTGTTCCATTGATCCATATATGTTTTTGTGCCAATGCCATGCCATTTTCATTACTGTAGCTTTGTAGTATCATCTGAAGTCTGGAGGGTTATGCCTTCTGCTTTTCCCTTTTTCCTCAGGATTGCTTTGGCAATTCTGGGTCTTCTATGGTTCCATATAAGTTTTAGGATTATTTGTTCTATTTCTGTGAAAAATGTCATGGGTAATTTGATAGGGAACGCATTAAATTTGTAGATTGCTTCGGATAGTATGGCCATTTTAACAATATTAATTTTTCCAATCCAAGAGCATGGGATATCTTTCCTATGTTAATGTATTTTAGATCTGGGTACATAGGTGAATGTTATTTCCTGCACTTTTCTATATGATTGATGTTAATATATTTTTTAAATGAGTAATAAAATAAAATATATTAGCTTCTGTGAGGAAAAGTAAGAATCAAAAGAAAAGACCTGTGGTATGATGAATTGGGAGATTGGATTGACATATATACACTAATATGTATAAAATGGATAACTAATAAGAACCTGCTGTATAAAAAAATAAATAAAATAAAATTCAAAAGAAAACAAAAAAAAGGAAAGGCCTGTAATGGTAACTCTGAGCCCACACACAATGAACTTATGTTACAGAGGCACACTTCAACCACAGCCTCCTATACATTTTGTCATATCCAGTTGAGAAGAGATAGGACAAAGAAAAGCTACCCATGAGAACAAAATCAGAGCTGGGAAAGCAGTAGGACCTCACCCAACCTACTCCATCCTGGAAACCTCAATCTTATGATGTATGGACTATTAATATTCCTTCTATTTTACAGATAAGGAAACTGAGATATAGAGATGTTAAGAATCTTACCCAAGAACACACAACTAGTTAAAAAAAAAAAATAGTAAACATACTATAAGGCATCCTCATTCTACATTTGAATTGTGACTCTAGCACATATGACCTGGGTAAATTTGCACATATTCTTCAACTTTTCTCAAATTGCTTATTTTGGTGTTGTGAAAGTCTCAAGTGATATAATAAATCATGTAGCAACTACATCTGCCACAATTATGATTATAAATGGGCCTAAAAAATGTGACAAGGATTTGCCTTGGGTCATTCATCCCACCAGGCCTCTTAATCTTTACATCTAAGACCATTTGACACACATAATTACAGGATTGACCTCAGTCCAAAGATTAATCTTGTCCTTCACCAGGAAGGATTTAAGAAGTTTTCAATAATTCAGCATCAAGTTCTAACAATTGGATTTAATCCCTGTTCTAAAACTAAGACTCTACCTTATCCCTAGTTCTAACTTCTGCCTCATTCTCTTATACCCTTCCTAGTCCTAAAGATGGACTACATGCCATATGATTGACATATGTTATCACATTTAAATCTCACAACAGTATGAGGTAGGTATTATTACATAACCTATTTCACAGATCAAGAAACTGGATACAGAAAGGTTAAAATGCCCAAGGTCATTTAATAGTGCCAGAATCAGAAGACAAACCTAGGTCAACTGGCTCCAAGGCTATTATTTTTCCTCTATAACAAGTAGTTTTCAAGCTGTGTTCCCAAGCTTCCATGGAGACTCAAGGGCTGCCAGAGGAGACTGAAGAGATAGAAGGGGTATGGCTCAACTCACTTTTACAGATATCTGTATCCTGCTGATTGCCACATACTCTTTGGATGTCATGGAATTCTTTCTTGCGTGCCTGTCTGCCTGGGCTACCTTCTCCTACAACTTAGAGATGAATCTTAACTTAGTCACGCACAACTCAAGACAGACTCTGCTTTAGTAGGTACTTTCCAGTTGCCCCAGCACAATTTCCATTAAACGTCCACTCCTAGGTCTGCATTAAAATAACAGAGAGTAGTTCTAGAAGTCTAGAAATGGCCACCATTACGTGTAAGTAATTATTATCAACTCTCCTACAGTACGGAAGTAGAGATTAATATAGCTCATATAATCCAAAACAGTGGATCAATTGTCATGAGAATTTTAAGAATACACTTATACTTTAAAATTCATTATTCATAACTATGAAGTAGAGTATTTTAGAATAATCTGCAATATTTTAAGCCAAGTAAAGTCATACTTAAAAAGACCGAAGCTGAAAAGCTACAAAGCTTTCTAAATTTTCTCCCTTGCTCAATTTTATGAACTCTACCCCATGATGTCAGTTCTGAGAGCTGACCATATATCAGGTATGTGATGATAATCATGTATGAAGGCAAAGTACCCTTCTTAATGTAATATTAAAATTAGTATTTTTGATTCTTTTCTCTTGCCTGTATACTCACATACCTTATAATGACACCACACAGAACTGTTTTTGAGGAGCGCTACAGTAGAGCCCTCCTCACAAACAGTTGAGAAAAATGACTGAGTTATAACCTGAAATATCAGCAGTGACCTTCACTTTGATGTGAAACCTCTTTATATGTCACTGGCAAAGTACAATAACTATCACTACCTTACAGTATTATGAGTACTCAGTTCCTATTCTTTTAAGCCAGATAACTAAATACCCTGCATATGCTGCTATGGTATTTCTCAAAGTATAGTTCATAGAGTACCTGCATAAGAATCTCCTGAGGCACTATTTGTAAAATGTAGCTACCTGGGCCCCACAAGCAACCTAAGGAATTAAAATTTCTATAAGATCGGAAAATTTGCATTTCTGACAAGCTCACCCAGGCACTGATTTGAAAATCAATTGTATAAATCCATTTAATATGTCCTTACTATTTAAGAATGAAATTGGTTAAAACAAAAACAAAGACCCTTTCTCTATTTTGCCGATATTTAAAATTGCACATATGTGGTGTTTTTTGGTATGTGTCTGAAAAAGTTTAGGAGACAATAATATTGATCATAACCCCATCCTCAAAAGCAATACCTCAAAGTAAATGTTTACTTTTTAGAAAGAGCTTTAGGATAGTGTAGTTCTTAACCAATGGTAAATGATAAACTAATTAGTCTTCACTCAATTTAGCAGTCCACACAGTTTATTCAGCAATAGAACAGAAGAGAACTTCCATCATGACAGACATAAGGCAGATACAGGGCAGATCTCTGGGGTACATTCTTTAAGCAGACTAACAAGTGACTTTTTAACATGTGGCAGGCATGATTTGTTGCATACAAACAGCCATTCATTCCTTACTTCCTCCTTCCTAAAAGAGCCCTGATTTTATTAGGGGAGACAATGTGTCCTACCCAGGCAGTGCAACTCCATTCCCCTCTGCCAGGTTTCCCAGGCTCCTTTGTGAATCAAGGATGTAAGGAAAAATCCTTGCTGTAATGAGATGTAAGAAAAAATCTGTGAGGGACTTTTGAGAAAGATCTTCTTCCCAAATAAAAGACACAGACTTGAAAGGAGAAAGCTTTTTGCTCCTTACTTCCAGCCTTTCATTGGGATTGAAATGTCTGGAGCAGCAACAAGCTACATTGTACTCGGTGAGAACTATGAGGACAAAAAGCCAATATGATAAAGATCCCAGAGGGGAAAGACAGAAAGAACCCGGGGCCTTGAGAACATTGTTGAGTTGCTACACAAGCACTGGATTATCTAGAATCTTAAGTGGAATTTTTAAATTGTTCAGTGGCCTCTGAGATGTTTTCAACTGCTTTTTCTAAGTTTCTTAACCTGAACTCTAGTTCCATGATTCTTATGAACACGTGAAGGCCAGAATGAGGCCAATGTCAGGTAAGACCTTCTTAGTTCTAAGAAAAATGCTTCCCCTAAACTGTTCATAATATATATGGAGTCAAGCTGGGTAACTCCTTTTGTCACCTATCTCCTAGGACAGGTACTTTTCCATTGCCAGGGGAGGACATTCTAAGTTCAGTCACCACAAAGACAGGATAGTCTTTGCTCATGTAGAGCCAAGGAGGTGTAGACAGAGGCATTTCTGCATGTTTTTATTGTCACCTATATAGGTGCTGATTGAATGTGATTTCTCTGACAGTGACCAGTTATCGATAACGTCATAGCCACACTGAGGATGAGCTAAATAGAGCCAATGATGAATAAATGGTTATATATGAATAAATTTTATATATATACATATATAATTATCACTGATTAATATTTAAGAGGTGGAATTTAGAACAATATAGTTTATTATTAAAATGTCTAGTTGTTTTACTGGAATAATCTAGAATTCAGCTACAAGGATGCTTTCCCACAAAAGTTATCACTAGAATATAATGAAAGTACACACAGTATGGGGCTTCTCCTCCAGGACTACTGTGTCATAATAACGTCAATAATTAGGCTGTGGAGATTTTTAGGAGTAAGCTAATTCCAAAACATAGGAAATATGGATTAGTCAGGTTCTAGATGAACAATCTGGCTTGGAATACTGATTAAATTCATGCTGAAGAAGAGATGCACAGACCCTGGAAGCAGATCCAACAACAATTTAAGCAGTTTCCCAGAGCAGTGACAGTCTGGATCAGATATAGAAAGGAGTCATTTTTCCATCTTCCTTGGGCTACTAGTACAAAACCCTCTAGAGTCTCCATGATTTTGACTGTTTCAGAAGTTATTTGCTTTGGCCAAGTTTTTTGTTCAAGGTTTTGTCTGTTCTGGTCAGGATTAACTGTAATGCAGGGTTAAAACCAGCAACTCTAGAGTCATGTATCCTTTTTCTAACCAGTGGAGGACCCAGAAGAAATGGGTGGCAAGCTTTTTCAAAGGTCCACCTGGTAAGATTTTGGGGAGCCCACTCAAGTGGGAAAGACCAAGGAAGAACAAGGCTTCTATTAGCAGGATTATCAGGATAACACTCAGGGCAATAATCAGCTCTGTTAATACGGTCTAAGAATACTTGGTAACATTCATTCTCAACCAGTTCAGTTTGGTACAACCAATGGCCTAGTTCTAAACTAGGGAACCATTGCTGTCCACAGTCAGGGCAATGTGAATTATCTGAGAACATTGGGACCTAGAGAGACAACACAGAGAGCAATGTAACTGTAAGAGGCAACAATGATAAAGAGAAACACCCAAACAACCAGTCCTATTACAGGTTTGGTTTAGCACTTTCTCAGTCCAACCACCATTACTTGGAGAGGGTAAAATTTGGCTTGCACCTCCGTGCAATTCTTCAAGATTTCGTTGTCTATTTTTCACTCACTTGCAACCCAGTCTCTGAACTCAGGGACTGATCCAGTCTATGTTATCAGTCACTTACTAGCAGCACAGATCTCAGAATAGCTCCTTTAAATCCCAGCTTCTCAAGAAAACATAGGGTTCTAGTCTAAGTTAATTATTTTTTCTTGTGTGTTATCAGCTGGTGGTATCATGCAGAGGCATCTGGCTTACTCTGCTTTGCTGGTAAGTTATTATGTCTGCTTGGTGAAACAGAGGAGCTGACAGGTCCAATGGGTCTTTGGTGGGCGCTGGCACTCTTGCCGTTGTAACACACGTACCCAAGTCTTAAGGCCTTGGCACTTTATAGCGATGTAGAGGGGTCAGGAAAACCTGGCAGAGTCCTCTTGAGCGTGGATCCAATGAAGTCTTTCTTGGGAGGACCTTAATCAGGACCCAGTCACAGGGAAGTAGCTGCTGTTGAGTTGGTTGAAGGGTCTGGGAATGCTTCACATACCTGTAAATAATAAAACTTCAGACGACTCATATGGGCTTTGAGTTGCTCACAATATTATTAGAAACATGCATTTGGAAATCATTTGGGTCAGTCAAGGTGGGTGAGAATTGTCTCATGGGTTTCCCCATAACAACTTCATATGGGTTCAAACCAATTTATCTGTTGGGAGTTATTCTTATGCTTGATTGGGCAACAGGGAGGATTTTGGTTCATTTAAGGTTTGTACTAGCTTAATTTTTGTTTTTAGGACTATATATTTCTTTTTCCTACTCCTTTTGCACTTTGGGAATAATAAGGTCTGTATAATCATGTTTAACGTGGTAAAACTTTGAGATTTCTTGTCTCTCTTCTGTGAAATGGGTGCCATATATATAGTTCTCCCATAATGGGTGGGATAACGTTAACAATGGTGACAGCCTTCTAAAACAGACTTCAATCCATGCAGGGAAAACTTACAAAATTATTAGATAATATTCTTAATAACTAACCATAGGAAGCTGGATGAAATCCTTTTGAAGGCTGAAAAAGAAACCACAAGGGACATGTCTCATTGCCCACATCTGTCTTTATAGGCTCATATACATTTTAAGTTTAAGAAGGCAATTAAGGCACAGTCCTGAGCTATTCTTGGAAAATATATAGTAAATCAGTTGGAATTTACAGATGCTTTCATCATCTTTGCACTCCTTCATGACACTGAATGTAACAAGTAAACAAGGTAGGGTAGAGCAGGATGCATGGAACAACTAGACAGGCACCTAGGGAGTGCCACAGATCACCAGGGCACAATATATAGTCTGCCTTTCTCCAGTGTTCTTTTGTGAATTCTGAGGCCTGATCCTGTGAGAGCACTAAGGGACACTGGGGAAGATGTGAGTGTTAAAACTGTATAAAGATATAGCCTGAAAAGCAGAGGGAGTTATATACCCTTAGCTGTGATCAGCCAAAGCATTTTCCTTACAGACTATCAATAGCAGCTGTGATTCTCAGATTTTAAAATGGCAACTTTAAAAGACAACTGAAGAGCAGCCTCTGCCAGTGCTGCAACCTGGGGCCGATAGTTTGATGGGAGCCCCGGATGGGGTGGGATAGAATCAGTGTAGATACACTGATGTGTTTTTTGAGGTTAGGTGACGAAGTATGCATGAAGATTACCAATTCAGCTCCTCAGGCAGAGTGAACAGAAAGTAGGGTTCCTGACCTTTGTGTGACAACATAGGGTATAACAGATTTCCCTGAGGGTCTACTGTCAAGAGCCACTACAGTAAAAGTTTCAGTTGTTGATCTGGGAAATCTTGGGTGTCTAGTACATGAAACAAACAGATGATGAATAAAAACCACATGATCGTGGGGTTTATCACAGAAGTTAGTAGTAAAGTTATATGACTAAGTCTGACATTGAAAAGGTATAGAATTTTGGGGTTTTAGAAAGAAAAGGGGAAATTCAATTAAAACCACAACAAGATACTGTATTTCACATCCACCAGACTGGCAAAAATTAACAAGTTTGACAATGTGGGCTCTATATACTCTAGGCAAGACTACCCTCCCCTCAAACTCCACATCTGCTGGCTAAAGCTCCATTCCCTAAGCTCCAAATGCTGAGAATGAAGGATGGCCTTCCCCCAACCTTCACTTCTCCATCTTCAAGAGTTAAGCAAGCACTAGAGCTCCAAGTATTCCTGAATCAAGAGAAATCTAGTGTTCCATATGTTCCAGACAAGACCACCCCTCCCCTCGTCCTCCAAACCACAGTGGGCAAGAGGGGAGTCAAAACAGGGCTCCAAAGCACTAAATGCTCAGAATAAGATCACCTATTACCAGCCTCCTAACTCATTCCTTCCTGAAAATACTCCTGGCAAGATTCTCGAACTACCCTGGCCCCCCCCCTCACAAGCTTCACTACCATTATCTGCTTGAAAGCCTGAGGACCAACCAATCTCATCATACTGTACCTCTTTTTATGTCAATCACCACATGCAGCCCAGAGCTTCCTGGTTATACTTCATCCTCTTAGTCTCTAATCCCCATATGGCTCTGAGAGCAGTGAGATAATATCCCCTCCTCTTCTTTACTTTTTTTTCCCATAAAACATGTACCATTTTGATATTAAATATTTTAGCTATTTGTCTCTACTAAAACCTAAACTCCAAGAGTAGGGTGTTTTGTTTTTATTTACTGCTGTACATACCCAATAAACATTTCTTGAATGAATAAATAGCGAGACTATAGAGTAATTTGAATCCTTATACCCTAACACTAGGAGCACAAATTAGTATAAGCACTTTTGGAATTAATTTGGCATTATCAAATAAAGCTGAGGACGTGCATTTCCTATAACTCAGTAATTCCACTCTCAGGTAACTACCCTAGAGAAAATTACACATTTATTTAAAAACATGAATAAAAATATTCATGGTAGTTCTTTGTATAACAGCAAAATAACAACCAAAATGCCCAAGACAGTAGAATGGATAAAAAAAATTGAGGTATTCCCACACAGACATAGATGAAACTCAAGAATATAATATTGAGCTGAAATATAAAGAGCAAGTAGCAGAAGAATACACACATACTCACTCTCTTATATAGTTTCCATTTACATGAAGTTTCAATATATTGCTTAGGAATAAATATGCAATAAAGCTAAAAAGAAAAGGATAAGTACAAGGATAACTATTACCTTTGATGGGATAGGGAAGGGAATGGGATCGGGAAAGGCATACAGAGTATTTCAAAGATAATTGTAAACATTTTTTCTTTGAAGGTACAAGAATGCATCATAAATCATAATAGTTTACATAATGTCTATTTATTTTTCTACTTCTGTCTTCATTTTTACTTTTTTTAACTTTTAATTTTTATTGGAGTACAGGTGATTTACATGTTGTGTTAGTTTCAGGTGTACAGCAAAGTGGATCAGTTATACATCTACATATATCCACTCTTTTTTAGATTCTTTTCCCAAATAGATCATTACAGAGTACTGAAAAGAGTTAGTTCCCTGTGCTATACAGTAGGTTCTTATTAGTTATCTATTTTATATATAGTAGTGTGTATATGTTAATCCCAATCTCTATTCAATATTTTATAATTAAAAAAAGAGTAGAGTGGAAAATAGCAGCAAAACCAACTTTCACACTGTGGACAAGAAGACCAGGAGCAGTTACTCTGCTCAGAGGCAAAGTGGGTGACTGAGGAAAAGAGGAGTCCTACAGAAAGACATGGATCTTTGTTTTTCTCATAATATTGGAAGCAACTATCTCTTCATGGAAATAAAGTAACAGAAAATATATTGTAAATCAACTATACTTCAATTAAAAAAAAATCTCTATGGAAAGAAAAAAGAAATAAGGTAAAAGAGGCTTACCTAATGTTAATTAATGGAATTAATTTTTCCATTAGGCTACCTAATGGAAAAGAAAGTTTATCTTGGCATACTCCATAAAGGCATGCATCTGTGTACAGGACTTTCTTTTTTCATATGGTGCCTTTGTGCAAATTAGAAAAAAAGTACCCTCCTTCCAGGCAAGATGAAGCCCAAAGAACCTCACTTGGCCAGATATTCAACAGAAAAACTCCCATCTCTGAAATAATAATACTTTTTTTTTTTTTTTGGCCGTGCACGGAGCATACCGGTATCTTAGCTCCCGACCAAGGATTGAACCTGCACCCCCTACAGTGGAATTGCAGAGTCTTAACCACTGGACCACCAGGGAAGTCCCCAAGATAATAATACTTAATAACAATAGTTAATACTTATTGAGCGTCACTATCTGTTCTAATACATGTAATACATTTTACATGTATTAACTCATGTAATTCTTACAATAATCCACTCTATAGTTAAAGAAAGAGAGGTTGAGCAACTTGCCCAGAGTCACACAGGTCTTTGTAGAGAAATCAGTATTTGAATTCAAGAAGATTGGTTCCAGAGCCTGTACTCTTAACCACTATAAGATACTGCCTTTCTGAAGCAGTGACTGTTAAGTTTTAGAAAACCCTTTCATAAGCTATTTGCAAAGCTACAGGATACTCTTCAATTGTGCCTATTATATTAAAGTGGGGGTGGGAGAAACTCTCTCCCATAATTTTCCACTTTCACACACAAAAATCCAGGATACGTTTCAGGGAGTCCTAAATCCCCTGAAATTACACATAAAATTTTTTATGTACACATGTGCATTTTTTTCTGGAAAGAGAGTACAGCTGATCCTTGAACAACGTGGGGGTTAGGGGTGCCAACCCTCAAGTAATCAAAAATCTGCATGTAACTTACAGTCAGCCCTTCGTATATGCAGTTCCTCTGTAGCCATCGTTCTGCATCCTCGGATTCAATCAACCACAGACCGTGTAGTACTGAAATATTTATTGTTGAAAAAAATCTGCATGTAAGTGGACCCACACAATTCAAACTGTGTTGTTCAAAGGTCAACTGCATACACTTTTAGATTCCCAAAGGAATCTGAAATGGTTCAGAACCATTGAGCATGAATGGTTCCTAATCATTCTACCATCAAAGGCAATTTTTATTCCTGGCACCCCCCTCCCCAGATCTCAATGTGGAAGGATCCCTGAACAACTACCATTCTTGTAATAACTTCGTTTTCTCATTTTATTAATTAGACATGTAGATCTGCCAATCAGAACTTCTAATAAAAACAAGAAAAAAACTAGTGTTAATAGCCCTGATTTAGAAATTTTCAATATTTTAAATTACAGATAATATTCAAAATGCCTATAACATAAAGTCAGAGAGATTTCAGCTATTCTGGATTTACTTCCTTCCTCAACTCCATTAGCTTAAGTCAAAAGTGGTTGATTTGAGGTAAATGTATGATTACCACTAGGCTTGTAGAAATGCAAAAAATACCTTGGGAACCACCATTACTCAACTGATTATTGTTTAAGTTATTGAGGAAACCACCATGTACTAGGCCCAATGCCAAATTCTATACATAACAGAGAGAAAAATCTTACAGAGCTTCCAGATGTCCAGGGAATCCAGATTGGAACCAATGCTTTAGGTAAAGACTACAGGCTTTTCAATGGATATAAAAAGACTGCCTGTAGAGATCACAGGAAATTCAGGAAGGCCCACAGAAGTTGGAATGTCCTTATCTTCAAGCGAACCTTGCAGCCAACAACAGTGGGCAAAAAACAAATTTAAAGGGCTTCCCTACCACATAAATGCTATACAGTCATCTTTCAGTATCAGTGGGGGATTCGTTCCAGGACCACCCACAGATACCAAAATGCACGGACCAGACGGACACTCAAGTCCCTTACATAAAATGGCGTAGTATCTGCATATAACCCACGCACATCCTGCTGTATACTTTAAATCATCTCAAGATTACTTATAATACCTAATATAATGTAAATGCTATGTAAATAGCTGCCAGAGCACAGCAAGTTCAAGTTTCGCTTTTTGGAACTTTCTGAATTTTTTTTCACAAATATTTTCTATCAGATTTTTTTTTTTTTTTTGGCTGCGTTGCGTGGCTCATGGGATCTTAGTTCCCCGACCAGAAATTGAACCTGGGCCTTGGCAGTGAAAGTGCCAAGTCCTAAGCACTGAACCAACAGGGAACTTCCCAGATCAGACTTTTTGTGTATGAGAACTAAAGCAAATTTAAGATTCTTCCTGCAGATTTATTAGAGGAAAATTTAGAAAATAAGCACTTTAACATCAAAACAGAAAATGCAGTTCTATTTAAACCAGTGAAATTTACACTACTAATGATGGCAGCTTAATACATATTAAATAATTATCATCTCTAAATATTGAGTCTGTATCATTCTTCGCTATTTCCTGAATGGACGTTAGTAAGCTAGCTCAAATCTGCCTCTGATAAACAAAAATTCTCTTGTTCTTTTTATTTATTTATTTATTTGGTTGCACTGGGTCTTAGTTGTGACAGGTGGGCTCCTTAGTTGTGGCATGCACGTGGGATCTAGTTCCCTGACCAGGGATCGAACCTGGGCCCCCTGCATTGGGAGCTCGGAGTGCCACTGTGCCAGAAGGGAAGTCTCTCTTGTTCTTTTTAGTGATAGGATAATATAAGTTTCAGATTGAGTCAGGACTGGGATGACTTCTCCAGGCAAACATATCACTTAAACTTCAGCCTCAGCCAAGTCCTCATATGATATATAAAATCAAAAGAACAGACACATAGAAAAAATATAAATGCTCTAAATTTTCTTGCGTATCCATTTTAAATATTTTCTCCCATGGAATAATTTATTCTAACACTACTCAATAATCAAAACTATTTTTTGTATGAGACAGCTTCTCTGATAAGTTTCATATACGAAGTGAACTCTCAAGAACTTCATATTTCATTAACTAGTTCTGAATTTAGATGTTGGGAGATTAAAGAGTATGAAAAAAAAGAATCACTCTTCTTTTTAAATTCACATAATCTAAAATAATTCTTTGCTTAAAATATATTATGAAAATACATGCTCCTGAAAAACGTTTTCAGCCTGTTTTGTGAGGAACTACTTTTAATTTGGCAAAGTCTTGAGATCACAGAGAGAAGGCACAATCTTCAACACTGTTTAGCACACACACTGTTCCCTCTTACGAAAATAGATAAGCCAAACAAAAAATATGATCTTGAGTCACCCAGAAGATGAGAAACAGGGAACTCCCTGGCAGTCCAGTGGTTAGGACTCCGAGCTCTCACTGTCAAGGACTTGGGTTCAATCCCTGGTTGGGGAACTAAGATCCCACAAGCCTTGCAGCACAGCCAAAAATAAAAAAATAAAAAAAATAAAAAAATAAGGAACTGACAAACATAACAGGTGTGTGCTGTGCATTGCTGGCATTCCATAAAGGGGAACAACTGGTTTAGAAATTTACTGGTGCATTTCAATCTACTTTGCCCTAATGGACAAAAGTCCATGGTTCAAATTCTATCTACAGTTTCAATTTAAAACACCAGCAGCCAAACCTTTAGTTAATATGCAGTTTTCAACAGTGAGACCTAGTGCTAAGGTTAGGTATTTCTATACTTGTACCAGCTATTTGTGTCTGTGTTGAAAACTAAGTATCTAAGTCTTGCCCACGCCTCTGCACCATATCCACTGTCATAATATGCCAGGATTATTATTTTCAAGATTTCCCACTCATTTCCCAGTGTTTTCACTAAATAGTACTTATTCCATATTTTTGAAAGGGAGGTTGAGAAAGTACTAAAAACTAGAAACAAAAAGCACTCCACTTACTTTCTTAGGGAACTGTTTCTTATACAGGGACTGGATGCCTGGAGCAGTTCAGAGATAAATTTTTTCTGAGGATAGAAAGTCTTCCTTTCCTTCTTACCCTTCTTACTCCCTCCCAACTCCCTTGATTTGTATTTCAGGTTTAGGCTGACCCACGCAGAGGCAAAAAGCAACACACAAAGATCAGAGAGTTTGCTACGATTTCCAACAGTGGGTGGCATAACTGATTCCCAGTTTTAGCTCAACTCTTCTAATCATCTTTAGTATCTACAGGAAGCCAGCACATTTTTATTAAACGTTTTATTTTGAACTAATTTTAAACTTGTAGAAAAGTTGCAAAAATAGTGCAGAGAGTTCCTTATATCCTTTACCCAGTTTCTCCTAAAGTCAACATCTCATAAAATACAGTTACAAAACCAAGAAATTAACATTGGTACAAGTCAATTAACTAAACTACAGACTGCTCAAATTTTACCCGTTTCTCCACTAATGTCCCTTTTCTGTTCCACAGTCCAATCTGGGATTCCCCCACTGCATTTAGTTGTCAATTCTCCTGAGTCTCCAATCTGTGACAGTTTCTGTCTCTAAATTATCTTTTGTGACCTTTCCTGGTCTTTGTGACCTTGACACTTTTGAAAAAAGTACTGGCCAGTTATTTTGTAGAATGTCCCTCAATTTGTGAGTAAAAAGATAAAGAGTTTATGCATTTTTGGCAAGAATAACACCACAGAAATGATGTTGAGTCCTTCTAAGTGCATCATATCACTGGGGTCATGATGTCTGTATGTCTTATTACTGGTGATGTTAACCTCAATCAGTTGGTTATAACACGGTATCTCCACTGTAAAGTTATTATTTTTCCTTTGTAGCTAATAATTATCTTGGGGAGATACTTTGAGACAATGCAAATACCCTGATTTTCCTCAAACTTTCACCTACCAGTATTATAGGTAGATTTTATCTGCAATAATTACTACGCAGCTGTTTGTCTAATAGTGATTTTCTGTTTCCTTTTTACCATGTTTACTCATTGGAATTCTTCTCTAAGAAAGAGCTGTCCCTTCTTGAATCCTATTTATTTATCAACTATGTCAGTATGGACTCATGGCCACTTACTTTATTCTATGGGTTAAAATCCAGTACTACCATTACTCATTTTATTACTCAGGTTATTCCAACTTTGGCCATCAAGCTCCTTCAAGTTGCTCCTGTGTCCTTTCAACAAGCTCCCAAACCTTTTTGAGCATTTACTTAATTTCAAGCACCACAAGATGTTCCAGGCTCACCTTGTATTTTCCCTGACTCAGACCTGGAATCAAGTACTTCTCAAAAAAAAAAAAAAAAAAAAAATTCTAGTTCCTTTTATCAGAGGATAGTGTTTAAAAACAAGACCTGGGTGCTCATTGCTACTGGGGTTTCACCATGGGGCCAACAATTTGGACAACCCCCACTATTATTTGTTTCCTTACTAAACTCATTAGCTGGAAATCATTAGCATCACCTGGGAACCTATTAGAAATGCAAACTCTTGGGCCCCACCCCAGACCTACCAGACTAGAATCTTTGAGGGTCTGATGCAGGAATTTGTTTTAACAGGCTCACAAGATGATTCTGATGCTCCCTATAAAATTTAAGAAACACTTACGAAACACTGCTTTAATGAAGAAGAGTTAGCTTTCCATCACTATAAAACCTATGTTTACTATGTTTATCCCTAATAAAAAAAGGGAAAATTTACTTTTTTTTTTTTTGGAAAATTTACTCTTAATAACTTGTGCATAAATTATATTTTTACTGCCACAACTAATAAAACTATAGGTGAATGCCTCATCTGTTAAGGCACTGAACACTTCCCTACTCTCCTTTGTTTTCCTACAAAATTTTTTTTACATGTGGTGGTCATGGTAGTTATAAAGTACAAATACTGTTACTCTTATACAAAGAAGTTGTAAGTCACCCTGCAGGATCATCTCCTGCCTACATATATGACTCAACATCCATATAGTGAATCTATAAATATGAAATCCTCGCAGCACAGTCCTCTAAAATCAGACTGCCTAGGCCTGAATGACTGCTCCAGCACGTGACTTGGTGAACTCTGCCCTATTTCCCTGGTTTTCTTAACCACAAAATGGAATAACTACCCAGATGAAATAAGCATTATGAGGGTTAAAGTGATAATGTGCAGCACTTACGGCTATGGGGGCACAAAAGAAGTCTCAGGATGTGTTTATTATTATTTGAACTGTTGAGTAAAAGTGCAACTAGACGTTTTATTTTTTGGAATGGGAAAAGCAAGTGGAGACTGTGCTAAAGGAAAGTTCTGCTGTTTCTTCACTAGTAGATCAAAATAAAGGCAGAACCAGAAAGCTCTATTTATATAATTAAAACAAAACCCCCAGAAGTTTACAAATTAATGTTTTAAATTTGCCTTTTTGCAAAACTGTTATTATATTTACATTATGTACACCCATGATCAAGGGCTAAAGAAGAGTATATAAAAATAAAAACAATTTGATTTGTTCAGGTAGTGGAATTTTAAGTGAATTTTCTTCCTTTCTATTTTGATTATCAAAACCATGTGCCGCTTCCTTTAATATTAGTAAAGAAGAAAGTAGTCCAATTAGTAATAACTGGTTCCACTTACTGAGTCCTTAAACCCATTTAATATTCCAAATAACCTTATGACTCTCCACTTTAAAGATGAGGTAATGGGCTCAGAAAGATAAAGCAACCTGCCCAAGCCACAAAGTGACAGAACAGGAATTCAAACTCAGCTCTGACTCTGAAGTCTACGTTCATAACCAATGTTGGAGACATCTTTCTTTATTCACAAATGCTTGATTTGCTGTGCAAAACTTATGATAAAGTATAATCACTATATTGACTTATCTCTTGTGGGACACAGTAGTCATCATAAAATATAGACTATTAATGAAATTTTAACACAATTAAAATTCTAAATGAAAAATGAAAAACAGCATAAAGCAGACAAGGTTTCTCTGAGCAAACTTTCCTTCAGGAAATTCAAGTGGCACTTCAGAGAAATGTGGATTTCCATGGTATACAGTTTAAAATTACCTCCTAGGCAAAAATAAATTATATACAAGATGCTATACATTATTTAAATACCCAATAATCCTCAAATAATTAGCTAAATTCTTGTTACTTTATTTGTTAATTATAGAAGCTCTCAGGCTAGTATTATCTCTACACTAGGAAGAAAAACAAGTGAAGTAGAGCTTCAATGAGTCACTTATGGTTAGATAAACCAGCAGTAAAGCTGGTAATCAAGTTCTGGGCTCTGCATTCAGCATAATAAGCATTACTCAGGAGAGACTCCCAAAGTTTTCACAGCAAATGTCAGTTTTTCAAACTGTTCTAATCCACACAAAGGCTTCCAGGAACAGTTTTAGTTCCTCTACCAGTAAGTTCCTTTTTAAATTAAATTATTTCCCACTGACCATTTATATACTAATCCTGTACTTGAAAAACAAAACTGATAAATATGGATAACAGCCACAGCCCTAATTCTTAACAGAGACAAGGAAAGGATCTCTCATATAGATCCAAAATAAAGTGTTTTAAAACCTAAAGACAGGTAAAATTGAAACAGTGTGTTGAATCAGATTAAGGTTAACTGATTTCTGGAACTGTGTATAAAGTCTAACAATTAAGTACTACCGATTAAGTAGAGAGTAAACTTTTTTGAAGGAAGGGAAAAGGAGTAAACTTTCTCGGGTATGAAATACAATTGGGAATACATATATAATATGTAATTAATTGGTAATTGCAGGGTCTTACTAAAACTTAAAACTTCGCTCTTTTTAGCACCATTAAGGCTAAAAGGCAGGGGTGGCAAGTGAGGGATGGCGGGGCGGGGGGAGAACACGGACACTATCTTATAAAGATTAAAAAGACGAATGATGAGATCCTGTTAAGCATGAAGGTAAAGGGAGTAATCAACACCTGCACTGGTAGATTTCCCGTTTACATTTGACCCCTATAGGAATTCTGCTTCTCGTCTCAAAGTCCAAACCAAACATTTATTCCCACCTCATTCTGTTTAACGTTTATACGATTCTGTTTCTCTTTTTTCACTCCAAAACAAAAATATACCTCCAACCTACTCCGTTTAAGGTTTTTGCGGTAAGGAGGTGGGGGTGGGGAAGGACCGTTTCTGAAAGATATTTAAAAAGAAGGTATCAGATCAAATATTAAAACATTGAAAAGTTGTATACACATTTTACTTACAAATTCTAGCGGGGTTTTAAATCGTCGACTGTCAATGTCAGGAGAGCCCTTCGAGCGTTCTTTCTGCTCCACAACGCTGGGCTGCACCCCTCGGACGCGGCGGAACAGAACGTCGTCCCGTCCCTGACCACGTGACCGCGACCTCCGCGGGGAGGGTAGGCGCCCGCGGGATGCTGGGACTGGTAGGCGCCGGCCCCTCCTCCCCGCAGGCGGCCAGCGGCCGAGCTGGAGGCTGGAGGCGTGGTGAGTGCAGCGGCAGAACCCCAAGCTTCCCCGCGTTCTCGGGCTGCTACCAGACCCGGAGGCAGGCATCCCTGCAAGACCCTGGAGGACCCTGAGCCCTCATAAAGACCTAAAGTTCATAGGCTCGAAGAACCAATGGAACCAACACAGTGAGAGGCACTAGCCAATGATACTGGCAAGCACCAGTCAGACTTGACTTAGAAGCCGGCCTCTACCATTACGAGGTGCGTCCTCAAACGAGTTGCTTAATCTAAGCCTGAGTTTGCTCTTGTCAAATGCAGACAACGCTACATACATAGTACCTCATAAGGTGGTTGTGAGTAAATGAGCTAATGTACATAACAGTGTCTACTAAACGACATTAGTAAATAATGAATAAAAAATAGCTATTATCTTAATCTATTAATTTTATAAAAATGAAAGTTGAGAGATGGCAAGCAATTTACGCAAGAACACATAATTGGTTAAGGGCAAAGTCAAGTAAGTCTAGGGCTTCCTTGGTGGTGCAGTGGTTGAGACTCTGCCTGCCAATGCAGGGGACACGGGTTCGAGCCCTGGTCTGGGAGGATCCCACATGCCGCGGAGCAACTGGGCCCGTGAGCCACAGTTACTGAGCCTGCGCGCCTGGAGCCTGTGCCCGGCAACAAGAGAGGCCGCGACAGTGAAAGGCCCGCACACCGCGATGAAGAGTGGCCCCCGCTTGCCGCAACTAGAAAGAGCCCTCGCACAGAAACGAAGACCCAACACAGACAAAAATAAAAAATAAAAATAAAAAAGTCAAGTAAGTCTAAAAGTCCTGTTCCTGACCTGCACCAATTCAACATAAGAGGAAATCTACTCACATAAATCTCACTTCGCCTTTCCTTATTTTTTCCCATTAACACTCCTGACCAACACACTATTGTACTTATTTTGATTTTTATCTGACTCCCATAGAATAAAAAAAAAAAAAAAGCCTAGAAGGCAGGGAGGGTTGTCTTTTGGTCTCTTCTTTTACTGCTGTATCCCCAGCACCTAGAACAGGGTTTGCCTAGTACATAGCACTAGCTCAATAATTTATTGGATTATTGATTCTTCATGTAACTGATTTTTTGGTGTCTTCACCTCTCAACCATCCTTTTTTGGCAGAAGACACGGGATTTGGAAACATTCTTAGATGCTGTTTAATTGACTGCAATTTCTAATTCAAAGAATAAGTGGAAGACTTTTCTAGTCACTTCATTTCTAGACATTTTCATTTGTATTAGCCGTCTTTAAAATATTTTTTCTATCACTTGTGAGAATGGGGAATAAATGCAGCTAGCTACTGTGTCTTTACTTCCTCTTATTTAATATTTCAATCATCTTTTCCTTATTAAAAATAACGTTTCCTCTTTCTACTAAGATATAATCCCAAAGTTATTTCTCTATCTGATCAAAAGTGTGGATATTATGCACAATGAATTGATAAATGCTTTCTCAGTAAACAGGATTTCTGCTTACCCTAAACAAAAAACTCATGTACAAAAATTCTTATTATTTTAAAATAAAATGTTTCATAAAAATAGCTGCTTTATTTAGAAATCCAGTGTCAAGAACATTAGATTTCTAGACTTAGGCCTAATAGCTAGGTCCTTAAATTGCCAGCCATTTGACCTGAATTACAATTTTTTGTACATCTGTCTTCCCTAGTATATGGCAAATTCCCTCAGGGTAAAGAACACTCTCATTAACTTAGTTCATATATTTATTAAGCATCTATTCTGTGTTTAATAAATATATGAACTAAATTGATGAGTATATTCTTTGTTGTAATCATTTCTTCTCTTGTCCTCTTTTGATTCACTGAATTCCTCTACATATCTCAAACTCCCAAAGTAACTGTTTAACATCTGGAGCTTATGCTTCCTCTCTTGGTATTGGCAGCCCAGCAATTCCCTTATAATAGTAGCTATGAGTCTGTCTCTGTAATGTCACCTCTTTTAGGCCACCCTTGTAGTTTGGAAAACATCTACAGCAGAATATCTGGTTTGAAAAGGGTTTACCTTTACCTCCCAGTTAGTGATGAAAGTTGGTATTTGTAAAGTTGCTAAGGTGTGGGAGGCACGTATGGCAGAGCTAGGATTATGTATCCTTATTACCTAGATAAAGAGGGAAAATCCTAAGCAAATATATGTGTTAATGCTAAATTAAAGTTGCCGTTCCTCTGATTTTACTTCATGCTTCTCATGTTTCTTTGAAAACCATTCCTCTTACAAGCATTTTTAATTACAAAATAACACATGTACTGAATATTCAATAATATATAGAACCTCCCGTCCTCTCTTTTTTTAATATGTCCCCCAAAACTAAGTTTTACAATCTGCAACCAAGTTTCTATATAGTCACCTGTCCTGGTAACTGTTTTAAAGAGGCTCTTAATATATGCACTACTGTTCATAATATGAACTTTGTATATTAATACTATAAAGTTTTATATTCTTTAATAATTTCATCTATTACAGGACTTTTACTATTATATGTTAATAATGAGTAATATAATAGGTACCTTATAAAGCATTAGTTAAATAAAAGCCAGGTATTAACCAAGTATCAACACTTTTCAGCATTTTGTCAGAAAAGACTAAGTCCCACGAATCTTCCAAATATATTGTCTAACTCAGGCTGATGAGGGAGAACATGCTTTTAATTTTCCCTTAAGACAAAAGATTTTTTTAAAAAGTAGCATCTCCCATGTTGCTATTCCTTCAGTTTCTTTGGTTATATTATATATAGTAAAAAAAAGCTCAGCTAAATGAAGCTGCTAAAAGGCAAAAACCTAGATGATTCTCTAAAGCATGTAATTCCTCTTGTCTGTGGCCAAATTTTTGGACAATTAGTGAAAACATAGAACACCTTAAGATTTCATTAAATTGAAATCTGTGCCCAGTTTGGACAAATGAGTTGCTCAAAAACATATCTAAAGTGATTTTAAATCCATGAAAGAATAAACAAATACCTTCAAATTTTTCAGGCTCGTTCATTATAATTGCTATCCAAATTGCAACTTTTTACATCTAGTCACTAAAATCAATTACAGAAAGCCGTTCAAGAAGTGTGTGTATATTTGAAGGCAAGATTAATCTTTCTTCAATAATTGTTCAGACTTTATACTAACTTAATTAACATTCCCTCGGTGTGTCTAAATTTGGTTAGATATTTGCAGATTATCCACATCTGCAAATACGGTACACAGAGGTGGAACATACGGCTTTTATCATGCTTTCTTACTCAGTAAACTAAACGCAGGAAAACCCTGTATCAAATGCAGTATATCAAGTCATGCCCAGAATCAAAGTAAAAATAATGGATCACAAGTGAAAATTACAGTGCCGTCATTAAAGTATTTGTTCATTTCTCACTGTCCATAACACAGCACTAGCAAGCTTTCTGAACAGTGCTGCTGGACTAGAGCTTTTATACGAAACCAGGAATAAGACTGCTTGCTATGCGCACATTCTGCAAAAGTTAATCCACCCGAGTATGCCTGTAGATCTGATTTCGTACACTCAGCGAGGGACTTAAAACCTAAAAAGTGGTTAAATGCCTTCCCAAGGACCTTGAAACTAAAATTTTCTCCAAGATGACACCTGCAAAAGTATCTTTCTTATCACCCCTGCTAAGGAACACTTGGAAAGGTACGGCGGAGGCAGCAGTCGATCAAAGAGGCTGCGGGAAAACTGCGCAACAGCCTAGGGGTGAGGACCGAAACTTCCCCTCCACTCCGCCTTTCCGAGGGACTCGGTACTGGGGGCCGGGCCGGGCGTCTCCTGCGTGCCGGCAACAGTTGCCAGGAGCAGCTGGCTGAGTACCGGCACTCTGCCCAACCAGTGGGCTCTTCTCCGTCGTCCCCTCCTTCCCTCCCCGAAGGCCGAGGACAGCGACGTCCTCCTCCCTCTTCTCCTCCTCTTTGGTGCCTTCAGCCAGGAGGCGGGAGTGACCCGCGGCAGCTGACCCAGCACAGGCACTGCCTCTCCCACAGCCCTCAGAACACACGATGGGCCCAGAGGCGGGTTTGCAGCACAGCAGCGACGACGCAGGCGGCAGCCCCGGCGACTCTCAACTGCCTCCCTGACCGTCCACACCACTGCCGAACACCCGAAAAGCCATCGCCACCAACGGCAGGAGACTCTAGAGGCCCCCCAAAACACCTTCGCGATCGACTCAAGCTACGTCAACAACTATGGCAGGCGAGGGGTGGCGGGCGGAGCCGGAATGGGAAGGATGGGGGCTGTACGTCACGCCCAGGGCTCCGCTACGGGAGGGGAGGCCCCGGCTCGCCCCTCAAAATGGCGGCGGCAGTGACGCGCCTGCGTATGGAACTCCTACGCCGTCGCGCCACGGCCGGCGGGAAGTGAGGTTCTCAGAAGAGCCGCCCGAAGTGTACGGCGACTTCGAGCCCCGGGCGGCCAAAGAAAAGGCCCCGGTGGGAAGACAAATTCCGCTAAAAGAGTTCCGGCCCGATTCGGCGAAAGAGGAAGTGAGAGAACGCTCCTATTACCTTCGGTCTCGGCAGCGGAGGCAGCCGCGATTCCAGGAAGCCGAGGAGATGAAGATGCGAAGAGCTACTCGCCCCCAGCAGCAGCAGCAGCAGCAGCAGCGCTCACAGCCGCCTCCGCTGCAGCCGTCTCCGGTTACGACCCGGAGAGGATTACGGGACTCCCATTCAGCCGAAGGTGAGGCCGACGGAGGTAAGAGTCTCAGCCCCGAGCCAGGGAGGGAGTGCGGCGAGCGTGCGCGCGCAGAGAGTGTGTGCGCCTCGGCCGGGCGTGTGCCTTTCTGGACCTCACCCCCTCGGGGCTTCTCCGCCCGAATGCGCGTGCGACCCCACGCCCGGTCCGCCCAGACCGCTGGCGGGAAAGCGGCAGGGGCGGGGGCACTGGAAGGGAAGGCAGTCGTGCTGAGCGACCTGAGCGGAGCTGGGGAGCCGCGTGCATCCTTGGCCATCAATTTAGGGGTGTCAGGATTGCCTCTTTTCTGCAGGCTTGCACGTTGAGACGGCGAGTTAGGCGGCAGGCGGGACACTGAATCACTCCGGGCTCGGTTTCATATCGGCTCTCTTTGTCCTGCGGATGTTTCTACCAAAGCCACTTCCATTTCCTCCTTTAACTCTCAGAGGCCAGAAGTCCCTAGCTGAGAATTTTGGTTCTCATCTAACCTTCCAGTCTTTTTCCATCACTACCCAGGTGGGGAGAGAGGGAGGGGAATTTTGTGAGTGGCCGTTTTGAGGACAAGTGTAGTTGATGAATTGATTTGAGACCCCACCCAAATACTTACACCGAAACGGGGTAAGGCAGTTATCCTGAACTTGAAGCTTCCCAGTGCCTGATAAACTTGAGCTGATCGCTCTTTCTAGAGTGTGATGGTCTCTGGCAAAAATTCGCATGTTGGGGACCGTCAATGGTTAAGTAGTAGCCAGACAAAGCAAGACTCTAAATTAGTTTTCGTCTCAATGGGCCGCAAGGATACTGACAAGGTGATTGTATAGTTTTAGGAAAGTCACAGATGAATCAACTCCCTTAATCCATCCTCTCCCACCCTGCCCCCTCTCCCCCATCTAACACTGAGTCACAGATGAAGTTTCCTGTTGGCTCCCCGTAGGGCACCTATGAGGTAAAATCAGGGGATTTGAATCATAATCGGATTACATAGTTAGTGATAGACTTTTGATGGATATGATGAAGAGGAGGTGGATTTTCAGTTTAGAGCAGAGTAATAGGCTGCACATTTACCGGCTAAATAACACATTGTGAAGTGCTGACACATTGGAAGATGTGTTGATTTTGGAAACTATGTTAAAGATAATGTAAATTAGTATTGGGAGTAGCAATTCAAGACAGTTTAACCCATATATATGTTAGTTTTATCTCTCTTTTAAGATTGTCAACTTCTGAAGACAAAGACCCTACATATATATTTATATATTTGAAGGACCACGTTATACTTCCGTGCTTATGTTCATTCTGTATCTCCAATATCTGGAAGAATGCTCTAGAAGGCAAAAAAAATATATGTTAAATTGTATTGACTCCCACACAGGCTGGTGCAGTTGTATAAGCTAATTTTTTTAACACATAAAGGATATACTTCTATTTTAGTAAATCTATAAGGATCTACACGTTTTTCATTATTCTGCTTTAGCCCATCTTTTAAATTTTCTAAAGTAATGTATTTTTGTTGCAAAGCATCATTGGTGAATAGTTTATTTTTGTATTGTCTTAAAGAGTAGTTCTGGCTAGTTAAATTCCTAAGTTTTGGTATACCTAATAACACATTTCTAAAGGGATGAATTACTTGCATTTCTGTGTATATATTGCTGTTAATATGCATAATCTCTACTCAGTTCACATATTCTGAATTTTAGAATTGTCATATCTATTCTTTAGAGGATGAACCATCTTCACAAACTGTTTTAAGCCCAACCGTCTCAAAGAAAACTATCAGGAGAACACAAGAGACTCCAGGTAAGAAGAGTGAGTTTGTTGTTTTCCTTACGTGCCTGCTTTTTTTATGTATAGATTATAGCCTGGTCTATCAAGGGTCGCAGATCATACCTCATTCAGGGTTTCAGTGAATCTTCTTTATAGGTTGTTTATTGAATTAAGCAATAGTAGCATGTGTCAAGAAAAGACAGGGCACATACTTGAGTACCTACTAAGTACCATATGCTTTGTGTATGTTAATTCATTCACATAACTATGCAGGATAGATGTACCCATTTTTTGGTGAGAAAACTGGAGCTCAGAGTAGCTAACTTTTCTCTAAGATTACTTGCTATGTAACTGAGCCAAATTCAGACCCAGGTTTGTCTTCTCCAAAGCCCTTTCATTTGCCCCAAGTACCTCACTGTCACTGTCCCGTGTGATAGTTACTACTCAGTAAAGCTTGTTAAGTGTTGAATGAATGAATATGTCACACTGCTTTCCATTTGAAACGGATTAAGGGCTTCCCTGGTGGCGCAGTGGTTAAGAATCCTCCTGCCAATGCAGGGACACGTGCCGTGTCCCTGGTCTGGGAAGATCCCACATGCCGTGGAGCAGCTAAGCCCGTGCGCCACAACTACTGGGCCTGCGCTCTAGAGCCCGCGAGCCACAACTACTGAAGCCCGCGCACCTAGAGCCGGTGCGCCACAACAAGAGAAGCCACCGCAATGAGAAGCCCGTGCACCGCAATAGAGAGTAGCCCAGCTCGATGCAACTAGAGAAAGCCCACGCGCAGCAACGAAGACCCAATGCAGCCAAAAATAAATAAATAAAATAAAATGGATTAAATGGTCTGCATTGTAAAATCATGACACAATATGGTCGATCTCAGTTTGATAATATATTTCATCAAATCTAACATCTCATCAGTTGTAAGATATACTGTCATTGTTTTATGTACCACCTAGGAGGAAGAAATGCTGCCAATTACACTGTAATATGCCTTAGATTTTATGATACATCCCACTTTCAGAGATGTTAAAGTGTAAAAATATTTGCATCTTAGTATCAATGTAACATGGCAATAGGCTACATTTGATAGTCTACTTAATGTTTTAAAACCTGTTTAAACTGTTTTGAAAAGCAAGGGAAAGGATTAAGTTGTCATTAATGCATAACATCCTTTGGTTTTTAGTTCCATTTATTTTCAGTTTGCTTTTTTTGATATTAGGAAAGTCCACAGCAATAAATGATTGTAGCTATTGAAACTGATCATCTCTGGCTTTTTATTTTTAAACCCAAATCCTGACTTCTTTCCTTACCCATTGCTTCTAATAAGATTATTCCTTATAATTTAAACTGTTCTGTTCTCAGTTTTGAATGAATAAATATCTGGTTCAAGTTTAGTTCCAGATAACACACCCTTTATGCTTAATTCCTTGAATAGCCTATGGTACTGTGTTAAGATTATAAACTACCTTAGAAAAATGCTTTGAGTGATAGGTGCTATAAACAGATTTTCCAGGCCTTTTTTTTTTTTTTTTTTTTTAAGATTTATTTATTTATTTTTGGCTGTGTTGGGTCTTGATTGCTGTGTGTGGGCTTTCTCTAGTTGCAGTGAGCAGGGGCTACCCTTCATTGCAGTGCGTGGGCTTCTTATTGCGGTGGCTTCTCTTGTTGCGGAGCACAGGCTCTAGGCACACAGGCTTCAGTAGTTGTGGCACGTGGGCTCAGTAGTTGTGGCTTGCGGGCTCTGGAGCACAGGCTCAGTAGTTGTGGCACACAGGCTTAGTTGCTCTGTGGCATGTGGGATCTTCCAGGACCAGGGCTCGAACCCGTGTCCCCTGCATTGGCAGGCAGATTCTTAACCACTCCGCCACCAGGGAAGTCCTTCTAGGCCTGTGGAAAAACCATATTCTTGAAATCTTATTTACAGGAGATTTAATTTCATGGCCCTTATACCGGGAGAAACAAAAATTTCTCATTTTTAAAATCTACAGTAAATTTATAAAAATTATGGAGTTAAGTAAATTGATGTAATGAAGACTGTTGAGCACCAGCCTATAGACCATTATAAAACGATTATACAATAGAATGTCTCGTACAGTCTTTTGGAGTTCACATTAGGCCTGTATTTAAGGACTGCTGTTGAGGTACATGGCTGCATAATGTTGTGGAAAGAGCAGTGGACCTTGGTTGAATTAGCTTCTCACCTTGAACCTCAGGCCTTTATCTGTATGACTTACCCAGCCTAACTCACAAGGCCACTGCAAAAATGATACAGTACTTGCCAAGTCAGTTTGTACACAGTAAAACATACAGATATAAGGTGGGGTTTTTTTTCCTCACAGCACTTTACAGGAGATGTGAAGTTCATAAAATTTTGCTTAAGCATTTCTTTTTTCTCAAGAAGCTCATGCTATAGTTGGTAATGGAAAAGACAAAACATTTCCCAGTATAGATGATAGATCGATGGAACTCATGCATAGATTACCTGGAATATATCGATATCATACTGTGCTACAATATAACTAGAAATAAGGATATGTGCATCTTTGGGAGACTTGAGATACTGGGGGTTCTCTTACTCTAAAAGGTGCTTTTAAAAATTATACTACATCTAGCACTTGGCATGCTCCTGTATCATTCCTCTTAATAAAAGGAGAAAGAGTTTAGGGAAGTCATTAAATGAATGGTTATAAAGTCTTTGTAGCAGAGGAATTATTTAAACAGGAGTCAACTTTGATGGAAAACTGCTTTAAGTGCAAGTTTAAGGATAGGCCCTTCCTTGTTTGAGGGAATGTAAATTGGTGCAGTCACTATGGAAAACAGTTTGGAGGTTCCTTAAAAAAAACTAAAAATACAGTTGCCGTATGATCCTGCAATCCCACTCCTGGGCATATATCCAGAGAAAACTCTAATTTGAACAGATACATGCACCCATATGTTCATAGCAGCAATATTTACAGTAGCTAAGACATGGAAGCAACCTAAATGTCCATCAACAGCTGAATGGATAAAGAAGTGGTATGTGTATATGTATATGTGTACACACACACACACACACACACACACACACAATGGAATGCTACTCAGCCATTAAAAAGAATGAAGTAATGCCATTTGCAGCAACATGGAAGGACCTGGAGATTATCATACTAAGTGAAGTAAGTCAGATAGAGAAAGACAAATATTATATGATATCACTTACATGTGGAATCTAAAATATGATACAAATGAACTTATTTACAAAAAAGAAACAGATTCACAGACTTAGAAAACAAATTTATGGTTACCAAAGGGGCAAGGGGGGTGGAGGAAGGATAAATTAGGAGTTTGGGATTGGCAGATATGAACTATTATATATAAAATAGATAAACAACAAAGTCCTACTGTATAGCACAGGGAAATAGATTCAGTATCCTATAAGAAACCATAATGGAAAAGAATATGAAAAAGAATATATATATATAACTGAATCACTTTGCTATACACCAGAAACTTAATACAACATTGTAAATTGACTATACGTCAATTAAAAAAGAAAAAGATAGTCCCTTCCTTCTTCTTGTAGAATCATAGACTTTAAATTTAACTTTGGTATTCAAAATTGTGCCATAATTGTATGTAGGGCCAGTGGTGTGGTCTGAGAGAACTTTATCCAAAAATGTCCTTGAAAATAATGACCTAAAGCAAGGGGCCACTTTCTTTTTTTTTTTTTTTTTTTTTTGGGGGGGCCACTTTCTAAAACAACCTAGTAAAGACAACTACATCATTTGTCATCCTGTTTTTGAAGTCGTGAAAAAATGTTGATTGTATTAGTTTAGAATAGGGATATGGTTTAAACTCTGCTTAATGTTTGAAGTTTCAGAATTGCATTATTTTCACATTGAAATAACCATTAGGTTGTTCAGTCAGTTCAGTCCACATATACCTGTATAACTTCTTCTATGGCCAGGTTCATTCCTTTTATGAAACTAATTTCATAATCTAAAAATACAGTAGGAAAATTTCATTTACTTTTCCTAAAGTTAAATATTTTTAACAGTTATGGTTTCTAGCTAAATAATTATAGTTAAATATTTTTAATACCTTCTATTTTGTCATGAACATTTGATTCTTTGGCTGCTGTAGTTACAGCATTCATTCATTCTCCAGATATTATTGAGCACCTACTTTATACCAGTCCCCTTGCTAGAGACTGGGGGTGCAATGGTGAGCAAAAGCAGCAAAGGAAGGAGATTGCTACTAAAGAAGGGTACTTCTGGGGCTTCCCCGGTGGCGCAGTGGTTGAGAATCTGCCTGCCAATGCAGGGGATACGGGTTCGAGCCTTGGTCTGGGAAGATCCCACATGCCGCAGAGCAACTAGGCCCATGAGGCACAACTACTGAGCCTGCGCATCTGGAGCCTCTGCTCCGCAACAAGAGGGGCCGTGACAGTGAGAGGCCCGCGCACCGCGATGAAGAGTGGCCTCCACTTGCCACAACTAGAGGAAGCCCTCGCCTTTAAAAAAAGAAAAAGAAAAAAAAAAGAAGCAATGGAAGGATGTGGCTGAGTCTTCGCCGGCCTCACTATGTCTGCCATTTTCAATTTAAAAAAAAAAAAAAAGGATACTTCTTATTTTATTCTCTAATACCTCTCTGGGCTACTCTGTCTCCTTCAGGTATCTTACATAGGGCTATATATATGGTAGAGCATATGAGAAAAGCTTAAATGAAAAGATGGGGACTGAAATAGTAATTGATGTCTATAGAGTAAGTTAAGTTTTAGGTTTTAATTAAACCTGAAAAGGATGGGAATACAGAGGAGAAAAAGAGGAAGGTAGTTGTAATAATAAGAGTAACAGACATGTACAAGATTTCTTTTTAAAGCTACTTATATAAGTTCTAAATACCTGATATGTGAAATTCTAACAACTGATAATATTTCATAGAATCTTAGAACTGGACAATTTAGGGAAGTCATCTACTCAGTTTCTATCAGTGTAGGTGTTTCTCTGTTAACATGTATCTGCATTGTTGATCATCTGCAGTGATGTGGAAATCACTCCCTCACTCTCCATTCTGTTTTGGAGACAACACTAATAATTTGGTGGTTTTTCGTTTTACTATTGAACTAAAAGCTACTTTGCTGTAACTTTCTCTTGATCTTAGTTCTGTGTTTTTGAGCTACACAAAGTCAATTTAATTGTTTCTCTACATCTCTGTCTTGAAGAGGTACAAAATCATGCTCAGTAAGTATTTTTAGAACAAATGAATGGGTGTCCCTTCAAGATTTCTCTTCTCGATACTGTAAAGGGGAAATTGGGTTAAGTCAGTTTTGTGAAAACAAACATAGGCAGCCAGTGTAATGGCAGGGGTCAGGGATAGCTGGTTCAGAATGTGGTTTTTGCACTTCTCATACAGAGCCAAACATACTGCTTTTTTATAGAAACAAATGAAACAAAGCATAATATAACCCAAATTTAGATGTAGATTGCATTTTATTTTATGTTGTGTGAGGCTGTTTGAGGAAACACACCTTGGATTTCTAGGCTAACATTAATATTTTATTTAATGAGATTGACTTCCTCATTAACCCTATGCCATTGAACCATAGACAGTCTGAAACCTGGCTAACATTAACATTGTTTTAAAAATTGGAGTTTGCATTTCCTGAACACACACAAGGTTAAATAATTGGAGGGAGTATATTAAGTCTCAGGAAGTTAACCCTCAAATTAAAATATGACATAAATAATCCACAATTAGGGTATGCCACAAATGGGGTAGATAATTGAGTTGGTACTATGGTACAGATTTTGGTTCTTAATTGAGAAATTTAGAAGAGTGTTATTTGATATTCCTTTCTTGTTATACAAATATGGTCTGGTGAGAAAAACTGCAAAATTTTCCATCAAGTCCATAAATTTTTTATAGCAGGAAACTTTTCTCTAGTTCACTATTGTATTCCCATACTTAGCAAAATGGAGAGCTCAGAAAAAACTTGGCTGACTAAATAGATGATTGTATAATAAATCTAATATGTTTGACATTTTATATATTTTTTTAATGTTTTCTCTTCCTGTATTAGTGGTGAGTAAAGATCCTGTAATCAGCCTGTGTAGACCCCCTCTAAGAAGCTCAAGATTTGGTAAGAGACTGTTTTGTCTGTTGGTTCAACTTTCTTATATTTTTAAATAGGGTACTACATGTATTCATATGGTTCAAAATTCAAAAGTTTATATAAATATACAATGAAAAGTCTCCCTACCCCTTCTGACCTTTGCCCACCCAGTTTCCTCATCAGAGGCAACTAATGTTGTCAGTTTCTTAGGTATTTTTCCAGAGGTATTTTATGGAGATATAGAGAAATTCATGTATAAATGATATTTTCCTCTATTTTTTTAACCCAGTTTTTAGCCCAATAAATACTCCTTTCTGTACTGTCTTATTGTTTGTTTATTTTTACTTAAAATATATTGAGACATCTTTCCATATAAGTGTATAAAGGACTTCCTCATTCTTTTTAAGAGGTTGTTTCTTATATGTTGCTATGATTCTTTTTGTTAGCAAAATGGTTTTAAATTAGGGTCAGGGACTTTTTATTCTTCCCAGTATAATGCTAATAAAAAATTCAAGACTGAGGCTTTGTGGCTCAGGGCTATAAACTTTCCCTGCCTTAATTACATTTCTTTTTGACTAAAACCTTAAAAGAGTATTGCCCTTAAATTGATTTCATGGCTATGAAAGAAAGCTAGTAATGCCATTCCAAGAGGTCTACTTCTACTTAATTTTTAGAGTTTACAGACCCATAAGGGTGCTTTATCGTGGGAACTAAAAAGGAAGCTTATTTATCTTCACGTGAGGTTTCTACTCCTCAATCATTCCCTTTAAAAGAGAATTCGGTTGATTTTTTTTTTCTTTGATAGATGGCTGTCCTTTTAAGTATTACAAATGATAAAAATCTGTTAAGTTTTTGATGATGAACCTGTGGTAAAGAACCATATGATGCATTTCCTTTTCAGCTCTAATCATTTTCTTGCTATCTCTCTTGCAGATTCGTCATATAAAACAAATGGAAATACTAAAATGAGTGAATTAGGTTTGTTTATCTCTAATTCTTGTAGGTTCTCTTTGAGGTGTCTAATTATCAGTAGAATACAGGAGTACATTCATTTGGTCACTGGCTTGAGACTATTACTTTGTTCATTATCTCAGCTTGAGGGGCAGTGTCCTTATGACCATAAACTTTCTTAATCACCTGGGTTTTTATTCTCTCTAAAATTATGTCTTTTGTTATATTATTGTTTAAATTCATGTAAGAAAATATAAGAACATATATTTTAGTTTTTACTAGCAGTCAAGTTCACACTATCGGGAGAAAAGGATATCAGTTTACCAATTAAGGTTTTTTCTTGATTTAGAAAGTGAATTTGAGCTTTTTCAAGGTAAGTTCAGTGTTCTTTGCCATGTTTGTTGAAGTGGTTTATATTCTTTTCAGTGTTTGCCTTGGTGTAAGACATGAGCTACCAAGATCTGCGGCTTTAAGTGAATTTACATTGATTGTGGTTGGACTTAGGTTACAATTCTTTTCTAAATTTGGAGATGAGTCAAAAGGAGGGAAGCTTCATTTTTCTTTATAAATAGTTGCAACTTGTTTTAAATTTCTTTCACTTAAGCTCAGGCTAATTTTTTTTAGAGACTTCAGCATTTATAGTGTCTGGGTACTGAAAATGATCCTTGTAGTACGCAACTTATCATGTGTACTTTCACCCACCAGTTTCTCAAATGCTCTATTTCAAAACTTTAAAAAAAATTTTTTTAAGTCACAGAATCTTAATTAGAAGAGAACTTGGAGCTGAAATAATCTAGCACTTTTATGTTCTTTGTATGCTAGATTTAGAAATCATTTCTATAAGTACTTTATAATAAAAACTAACTTTAAAAAAGTGCTTTCCAGCTTAAAGGGAATTTCTGTGAGATCAATATAGGGAATGACACCCTCTTTTTTTTTTTTTTTTTTTTTAATAGTAATGCTAGTACATCTTGGAGTATATAAAATGGCTATTCATGGAGCTCGAGCACTAGTGATACTTCCAAACTATTCTTTATTCTCTTTTTCTTGCTTTCCCACTCTGTTCTCCAAAACATGATTGGCATTGAACAGTCTTAAAAGGTACCTTTCTTGAAGGTATCTATAGCAGGGGTCCACAAACTACAGCCTCTGAGTAAAATCTGACCTGCAATCTTGTTTTTGTACAACCTGTGAGCTAAGAAAAGATTTTTGCATTTTATACTCACATACACATATATGTGTGTGTGTATGTGTGTGTGTGTATGTATGACAGAGACTACATGTGGCTAGAGAAGCCTAAAATATTTACTATTTGGCCCTTGATGGAGAAAGTTTGCCAACCCCTGATTTTATCAGTGGCAGAAATAAACACAGCATATCACCCAAATTAGCATTTGTTTGTTCTAAGTAAATTCAGAGAGTTCCATACTTGTCTGGACATAGATTTATTGTAACATTCCACACTAGGTTTTCCTGACAACACAAAAAGACAGGAGACACAGTGACTCTCCTGTATTCTATCTAGTCTTCTCTTTGAGAAGGTATGATAGTCTCACTTCTGAATCTTCATGTCTTTGTCCCCAGACACAACACAAGCGAAGTTTATATTTCCTTGAGGACCCTTCACTACTCAGACGAACACAGTCCATAAGTCTCTAGGAATAGGAAAATCTATAGTAGAAATATACCTGGGACTTTGTGTTTTTCTTAAAAACGATGACCAGGAAAAAGGAAGTGAACAGAAAGTGATACAGTTAGTGGATGGTCTCCACCCACCAGAGGAAGTGGTTGTAAGTGGTCTACTTTAACAGCAGACATAAAGACCTAGGACTTCTGAAAGTACCTTTTCCTAATTGGTTGAAGTTGTTAGAAAAGTGACACCTCCTTGGTAGCACATTTAATTATTGCCATTTGTCTAAAAGCCACAGCTTTTATAATTTAATAACTTTTTTTGATTAAGGGTATTATTGCTCCAAATGGGATTTTAATTTCTTAAAGTTCCTGCATGAGTGTAGGGAAGAGTAATACCTTTTTTAAAAAAAATTTTTTTAAATGCTCTAACCTTCCACATGTAGCAGCCAAGAGGTTTAAAATAAAGGAAGCTGAATGACAAAAGAGGGAAATGAAATTAAAAGCTATGTAGTCATAGATACTGCTGATTCACCATGAGATTGTATTTGAATATTTATCTGTACATTCTCTGCAGCTTGGGTTAAAAAAATGAAAATTGTTTTAAGTTTTAAAACAGTGGTATATATATATATATATGGTAGCCTAGAGAAGTTCCCTACTCTGGAAGAGGTCAGGAAGGTTTTATGGAGATGGCATTTGAATTTAATTTTGAAGGATGAATCGCAGGCAAAATGGGGAAGGAGAATTACAAATATCGCCAATACTTGTAATTGTTTTGTAATAGAATGTCACTCTTTTACCTTTAGAGTTCAGGCAATATGAGAAACTCCTTTACATTAGAGGCAACACTCACATTAACTGTGGCTCTTTGAGATATTTTATGTTAAATAATTTTCAGAATGACATTCTAAATTGGTAGACTTGGGTTTCTAGAGTTTCATTTTCTAGAGTGAGAAACATGTTTAAAAATGTATATACAGTCAAGACGAAAGCCTATTACAATGATGATTACTTATTAAATGTACAAGATTTATTATTATTTAAGCTGTCTAATTCATAAAATATTACTGGATTGTAAGGCACAAAATAATACCGTTTTTTGTTCTTAGTGATGTTATCAAGATAGCCTAGCTTGACAAGTTACTGTTTATGTCTTGTATAGTGCTGATAAATATTTACTGTTAGGAACATGGAATTCTAAAGAAAGGATTTTTAGACACAGATTAAAAGTCTTTAAAGTGTTCAAAAATAAATACTTCAAATATAATAATAACATATTAGAAGTATTAAAAGTAAATGGGGAACTCCGTTATATAAGCTGGTTAAAAAATAATTCTTAAATCCTCCCCCATGCTAATTAGAACACTAACATAAACAGAAAAAAAGGAGATTGAATTTTAGGCAACCTGGTATATGAAGGACTGATTATTAGTTAATTGGCTCTAGACAAATTGACCTGGAACTTCAAAAGTATTATGGAAATAAATTGTATCAGGATGAAAAAGGGAAGGATTACTGTATAATTTATTTTTTCTGATAGTTGGGTGAATGAATATAAACCTTCAACATACTTTTCTTTCCATTAACGCAGATTCAAACATCAGTTCAGCCTTAAAGAAAGTTTGCTACACCAAATAATATTTAAACTATATAAAACATAATGCCCTAATATAAATGTAACTTTAGCCAAGCTGCTGTATTACATGACTTACACTTAGGTGTTGTTGGAACCTCTCATTTTAGGAGGAATTCACTTCTCAGCCTTTTCCCATCATTCATTCACTTATTCAAAAAATTATTGAGGAAGGGACTTCCCTGGTGGTGGTGCAGTTGTTAAGACTCTGCTTGCCAGTGCAGGGGACATGGGTTCAAGCCCTGGTCCGGGAAGATCCCACATGCTGCGGAACAACTAAGCCCATGTGCTGCAACTACTGAGCCTGTAGTGCTGCAACTACTGAAGCCCACGCGCCTACAGCCCATGCTCCGCAACAAGAGAAGCCACCACGATGAGAAGCCTGCGCACTGCAACGAAGAGTAGCCCCTGCTCGCTGCAACTAGAGAAAGCCTGCACTCAGCAACGAAGACCCAATGCAGCCATAAATAAATAAATAAATAAAAGTATTGAGGAAGACTTTTTGGTTCCACATGTAAGGAGCTTGGAAGTCACCACTTCAGCCTAATAACAAGTCAAAAACTGACAACTGAAAAATCAACAACTCTTAGATCCATAAGAGAGGAGATGACACAGGTAAAACCACTGACCCCAAGATTGGAGAAACAGACAAACATAGGAGGTCATGGCTTATCTTAGAGCCAAGATTCACAAGCAGAAGCCTCTGCAGGAGGTAGTGCTGGGTAGGAAAATCTGAGCTGCAGTTGATGAATTGTTGGAGGCTCAGCGTGGACAAGTCTGAAGAGCTAAAAATTCCAGGAGGACCCAGTCAAAGGTGGGCCCCTACTATATTGTGAAATTTACCTCCAGAAGCTCAGCCAGGCTCCCATAATGAATATCAGCAAAAAATCCCCTCATACTTCTGCAAGGTAGAGGGAGAAAGGAAACATTTTGAAATATGCCAGGGCATTCTGTTCTTCTTAACAAGGCAAGCCCTCAGGGAAATCTAGTTAACTGGAACCTAACCTACTCTATTATTATCAAAGCCTGACTGACCTGAAGGAAGGGAAATACCCAACACCAGACCACTCTGAACATCCTGTCGCACCTAAAGGGGAAGGGAAAAAAGGTGAGGAACTGTTTTGAAGTTCACGGTCCAGAGGCATAAGCTTAACTAAAAACAGAGACCTAGAGCTATAGAATACTTCCCCTTCCCCAACACCTGACCACCACCTTACTAAAGATCTATTTACAGCAGTTCTTTTTACCCAGTACAGCATGTCCAGCTATCAAGAAAAAATTACAAAACATGCCAAAATGCAAAAAACACAATTTGAAAAGATACAGCAACATCAACCAGACATGGCAGGGATGTTAGAATTATCAGAACAGGAATATAAAACAACTATGACTAATATGCTAAGGACTCTAATGGATAAAGTAGACAGCATGCAAGAGCAGAAAAGCAATGTCAGCCGAGAGATAGAAATCCTAAGAAAGAATCAAAAAGAAATGCTACAGATAAAAAAGCACTGTAACAGAAATGAAGAATGCTTTTGATGGGTTTATTGGACTGGACACGGCTAAGGAAAGAATCTCTACAGGATATATCAACAGAATCCTCAAAGAAATGATAATTATGTGGCATGATGTGTTAGTAAGTGCTATGATGATAATCATACTGCAATATATAAATGTATCAAATCAACACATTGTACACCTTACCCATAACACAATGTTAAGTATCAGTTATATCTCAATTAAAAAAAATAGAATCCTTGAAACCAAAACTCAAAGAGAACAATGACTGAATAATACAGAATATCCTAGACTGTGCAAAAGCTACAAAAGGTGTAATAATGTATACATAATGTGAATAATAGAAGGAGAAGAAAGGAACAGAAGAAATGTTTGAAATAATAATGACTGAGAATTTCCCAAATTAATGTCAAACACTAAATTCAGATCCAGGAAGCTCACAAACACCAAGCAGGATTAATGCCAAAAAATAAAAATACACTTAGGCATATCCTTTTTAAACCACAGAGTGTCAAAAATAAAGAAAAAAATCCCAAAAGAAGTCAGAGGAAGACAACACATGACCTGTAAAGGAATAAAGGTCAGAATTACATCTAACATCTCAGAAATCATGCAAGCAAGAAGAGATTGGAGTGAAAGATTTAAAGTGTTCAAAGAAAAAAACCCCACCAACCTGGAATACTGTACCTTGCAAAACTATCCTTCAAAGGTGAAGCCTCTACCCAAGCTAACTAAGAAAAAAAGAAAAGGAAAGAAGAAAAAAAAAAAGGAAAAAAAAGTAGGACACAAATTACTGATGTCAGGAATAAAAGAGGGGACACTATAGATCCCATGGAAATTAAAAGGATAACACAGGAATTTTATGAACAACTCTGTGCCAGAGATTTGATAACCTAGATGAAATGAACTGATTCCTCGAAAGACATAATCTGCTAAAACTCACTCAAGAAGAAATAGGTGATCCAAATAGATCTATATCTCTTAAGTAAATTGAATCAATAATTAATAACCTTCCAAAACAGAAAGCACCAGGCCCAGATGAGTTTCCTAGTGAATTCTATCAAACATTTAAGGAAGAAATTATACCAATTCTCTACAACCTCTTGGAGTATAGAAGCAGAGGAATTACTTCCTAACTCATTCTGTGAGGCCAGCATTATGCTAATACCAAAACTAGACGAAAACATCCTGAGAAAAAACTATAGACCAATGTCAGAAACACAGCAGAGTGAAGCATCTACCTTTGTCTCTCCCCTTCACTCTACAACCAGTGAAACATCCACAAATTAACAAAGGTGCCTCTGCCCAAAACAACAGGATGCTGGAGAATTCCACATATCTGTACATCTAAAGCTGGGTGAATTTTAACACTTAGTGGAAGTGGAACTGAGGAAACAGTGGAGATGGGGCCTGCAATTTGAGTCCCTTGATGGGACAGCAGAGCCCACAGCTTCAGAGAACCCAGTAACTGCAAGAAAGGCTACATGCATGACTTGAGCCAACTGAGTGCACCAGCACCCATGGCCACAAGTAACTGGTGGGTAGCAGCAGTGGGGCCTAGGACCCCATCACAACAGCTGCTGAGGTGCCCACATCCACAGCCCCCTCCACCTCCTATTCACAGTGGCATAGCCTGCAAACCTTACAACAGACAAGGTAGAGTTGCCTGCATGACTCCAGCTCCCTCTTCCCCCTCCATCCTCTCCCCTTCCCCCGATGGTGGAACCTGTGTCTCGGGATCCCAGACACAAGGAAAGGAAAGAGCTCACCATCTTGGTGACGACAGCAACTCTAGCAGAAGCAAGGAGCTACAACCCTGGTGGCACAAAAAGGTACAACAAAGGCACAGAGCCACACCTCCTACAGAGAAAGTGGAGGCTAGAAAGTGCCACTCAGATGTACTAACCAGTGGCAGCTCAGGTAAGAAAAACTAAAAACTTATGTGATAGTGCCACTGACTGGAAAACAAAGGAATCTAACTCCTAACCTGTCGTTTAATATTAAATGCGCTGACAGAGGAACAATTCATCATCAAACAACATGAAGAACCACAGTAACACTATACCACAAAAAGAAAATGACAGTTCTCCAGAAACAAAACTTAAAGTCATGAAATATTGTAATCTGACTGATAGAGAATTAAAAATAGCTATCCTAAAGGTACAGAAGGAGATACAATAAAACTCAAGCAGTTTAATGAGCTCAGCAATAAAATTAATGAACAGAAGGAATACCTTACCAAAGACATTGAAATTCTAAAAGACAGACAAATTCTGGAGCTGAGGAACACAATAAATAAGATGAAGAATTTATTAGAAAGTATTGGAAATAGAGCAGGCCACATGGAAGAGAGAGATAGTGACCTCTAAATAGAAATCTAGAAATGATACAAGTAGAAGAGGAAAGAGAAATAAGATGTTTTAAAAACGAGGAAATCCTATGAGAGAAGTCCAACTCTTTTAGGAAGGGCAACGTTAGGAAAATGGGTATCCCAGAAGGAGAAGGGAACAGAGAGGTTATTTAAAGAAATAATAGCTGAGAATTTCCCAAACCTAGGGAAGGAGCTGCATATACAAGCCCATGAAGCTAAGAGAACACTTAATTACCTCTGCAAAAAGACCTCCTCCAAGACATAATATTAAAATTGTCAAAATTCAATAACAGTATTCTAAAGGCAGCCAGGGAAAAAATAATGGTGACCTACATACAAAGGAACCCCCCATTAGGCTATCAGTGGATTTCTCAGCAGAAACTCTACAGGCCAGGAGTAGAATGACATTCTCAAAATACTGAAAGATAAGAAATGTCACACAAGAATACTCTATCCAGCAAAGTTAACATTCACATATGAAGGAGAAAAAGACTTTCCCAGATGAAAGCTGAAAGAGTTCATCAACACTAAACCTGCCTTGCAAGCTCTATTGAAAGGAGCTCTTCAACCAGAAACAAAGTGGCCAAAATATACAAAACTTTGAGCAAGGTGATAAATAGAACTAGAAAATTGCAACGGTCTATCAATTTTTTAAAACCCTCTATCATCACATAAAGGTTAAAGGGAGAAAAAAAGCAGAATAATATAACTATTTCACCTTGATAACAAACTCACAACATGAAAAGGAATAACTTAAGACAACAAAAACATAAAAGGGGAAACTTGTATAGGTAAATGAAGATATCAGTAGAAAAAGGACTATTTTAACTAAGATGTTTTATACAAACCTCAGGGTAAACACAGAACATTAACATAGAGCAGAGACACACAACATAATGAGAGAAACCTGAGAAAAATATCTTAGAAAACCACCCAACCAAAATGGCAGGGGACTTCCCTGGTGGTCCAGTGGTTAAGACTTGACCTTCCAACGCAGGGGGTGCGGGTCCAATCCCTGGCTGGGGAGCTAAGATCCACGTGCCTCATGGCCAAAAAACCAAAACATGAAACAGAAGCAATATTGTAACAAATTCAGTAAAGACTTGAAAAAAATGGTCCACATCAAAATAAATAAATAAATAAAAATTGCCAGACAGAAGCACTAGGAGAAACAAGGTATAGATCAACCAGGAAAAAAAAGATATGATGGCAGTACTATGTCCTTATCTATCAATAATAACCCTAAATATAAATGGATTGCACTCACCAATCAAAAGACACAGAGTGGCTGGATGGATTGAAAAACAACTATATGTTTCCTCTAGAAAACATAGCTCTAAAGACAAACATAGGCTAAAAGTAAAGGGATGGAAGATGTTACATCAAGCAAATAGCAGCCAAAAGAAAGCTGGTATAGCCATACTCATATCAGAAAAAGTAGACTTCAAACCAAAAAAGGTAACAGGAGACAAAAATGAACAGTATATGATAATAAAGGAGACAATTTATCAAGAAGACATAACAGTGACAATTTATCAAGAAGACGTAACAGTGATAACATAACAGACAGATCTTTCAGACAGAAAGTCAACAAGGAAACACTGGCCTTAAATGAAACATTAGACCAGATGGAGTTGATAGATTTTTAAAGAACGTTCCATCCAAACACAGCAGAATATACATTCTTCTCAAGTGAACGTGGAGCTTTCTCAAGGATAGACGATATGTTGGGACACAAAACAAGTTTCCATAAATTTAAGAAGATTGAAGTCATATGCCATCTTCTCTTACCACAATGGAGTGAAACTAGAAATCAACTACAAGAAGAAAACTAGAAAAATTACAAATATATGGAAACTGAACAACTATTGGGTCAATGAAGAAATAGAAGGAGAAATAAAAATTACTTGAAAACAAATGTAAATGAAAATACAATATACCAAAATCTATGGGATGGAGTAAAAGAGGGAAGGGTTTTTTTTTAAATTTTTGTTTTTAATTATTTTTATTGGAATATAGTTGATTTACAATGTTGTGTTAGATTCAGGTTTACAGCAAAGTGAATCTGTTATACCTATATCCACTTTTTTTTAAGATTCTTTTCCCATATAGATCATTACAGAGTACATCCATGTCTTTTTTTTTAATTAATTTTTATTGGAGTATGGTTGCTTTACAAGGAGGGAAGTTTATATCAATAAGGTCTACCTCAAGAAACAGGAAAAGTCTCAAACAATCTAACCTTACACCTAAAGAAACTAGAAAAAGAAGAACAAATGAATCCCAAAGTTAGTATAATTAAGGAAAAAGTAAAGATAAGAGCAGAAATAAATAAGAAACTAAAAAGACAGTAGAAAAGATCAATGAAACTAAGAACTGGTTCTTTGGAAAGATAAAATTGACAAACTGTTAGCTAGACTGACTAAGGAAAAAAGCAACAAGGCTCTGATAAATAAAATTAGAAACAAAAGAGGAAAAAAACCAGATACCACAGAAATACAAAGGATTTTAAGAGAGTATTATTAACAGCTATACACCAACAAATTGCACAGCCTAGAAGAAATGGACAAAATCTTAGAGTCATACAACCTTCCAAGACTGAATCAGGAAGAAATAGAAAATCTGAATAGACTGATCACTTGTACCGAGATTGAAACAATAATCAAAGAACTCCCCAAAAACAAAAGTCCAGGACCACATGGCTTCACAGGCAAATTCTACCAAACATTCAATGAAGATTTAATACCTATCCTTCTCAAACAGTTCCATAAAACTGAAAAGAGGGCTTCCCTGGTGGTGCAGTGGTTGAGAATCCGCCTGCCAATGCAGGGGACACGGGTTTGAGCCTGGTCTGGAAAGATCCCACATGCCGCGGAGCAACCGGGCCTGTGAGCCACAACTACTGAGCCTGCGTGTCCGGAGCCTGTGCTCACAGAGGCCGCGATAGTGAGAGGCCCGTGCACCGCGATGAAGAGTGGCCCCCGCTCGCCACAACTAGAGAAAGCCCTTGCACAGAAACGAAGACCCAACACAGCCAAAAATAAATAAATAAATAAATAAATTTTTTTTAAAAACTGAAAAGAAGGGGATACTTCCTAACTCACTTTAATACATTATTGACCAGAGACGCCACAGGCGTTAGTTTCTGCAGCAATCCCCTGGTCAATAATGTGTTAAGAGGCCAATGTCACCGTGATACCAAAACCAGAGGTTGATAACAACAACAAAAAATTACAATCCAGTATCTCTGATGAACATAGATGCAAAAATCCTGAACAAAATATTAGCAAACTGAATTCAACAATATATCGAAAAGATTCTACACCATGATCAAGTGGGATTTATTCCATTCAAGGATGGTTCAACATTATAAAATCAATCATCGTGATACACCACCTTAATAAAATGAAGGATAAAAGCCATAAGATCATCTCAGTAGATGCAGAAAAAGCATTTAACAAGATTCAATGCTGATTTATGATAAAAATTCTAAAGTTGGTATAGTAGGGGCATACCTCAACATAGTAAAAGCCATATATGATAAACCCACAACTAACATGATACTCCATGGTGAAAAATTGAAAGCTATCCCTCTAAGATCAGGAATAAAACAAGGATGTGCACTCTTACCACTCCTATTCAACATAGTATTGGAAGTCCTAGCCAGAGCAATTAGATAAGAAAAAAGAAATAAAAGGTGTCCAAATTGGGAAGGAAGAAGTAGAAATAATAAATGAATACAGTAAAGTTGCAGGATATAAAATCAATACATAAAAATCTGGGGATTTCCCTGGTGATGCCGTGGTTAAGAATCTGCCTGCCAATGCAGGGGACACGGGTTTGAGCCCTGGTCCAAGAGCATCCCACATGCTTCAGAGCAACTAAGGAAACAACGTGCATAGCACGGGGAGATCAGCTCGGTGCTTTGTGACTACCTAGGTGGGTGGGATAGGGAGGGTGGGAGGGAGACGCAAGAGGGAGTAGATATGGAGATATTTGTTTATGTAGAGCTGATTCACTTTGTTATAAAGCAGAAACTAACACACCATTGTAAAGCAATCATACTCCAATAAGAATGTTAAAAAAAAAAAGAAAGAAGGAAAGAAAGAAAGCAATGTCATTTACAATTACAACAAAAATAATAAAATACCTGGAAGTAAATTTAATCATGGAGGTAAAAGGCATGTACGGTGAAAAATATAAGACACTGTTGAATTGAAGAAGACACAAATAAATGGCAAGATATTCTATGCTCATGGACTGGGAGAATTAACATCGTCAAAATGTACTTATTACCTAAAGCAAACTACAGATTCAGTGCAATCCCTATCAAAATCCCAAAAACATTTTTCACAGAAAAGAACAAAAAATTTTAAAACTTATATAGAACCACAAAAATCCCCTAGTAGACAAAGCAGTCCTGAGAAAAAAGAACAAAGCTGGAGGTATCACGCTCCCTGATTCCAAACTATACTACAAAGACATAGAAACAGCATGGTTGCTATGGCAGGAAAACATATATAGATCAATGGAACACAATTGAGAACCCAGAAATAAGCCCACACACATATGGATAATTAATTTATGACAAAGGAGCAATGAACATACAATGGAAAAAGGATAGTCTCTTCAATTAATGGTATTGGGAAAACTGGACAGCCAAATGCAGAAAAATGAAACTAGACCAAACCATACACAAAAACTAACTCAAAATGGACTAAATATTTGAATATAAGATGAAACTACACTTCTAGAAGAAGCAGAGACAATATGCTCTGTGACATCAGTCTTCGCAGTATCTTCCTAGATACGTCTCCTCATGCAGGGGAAACACACACAAAATTTAACAAGTGAGATTATATCGAGCTAAAAAGCTTCTTCAGCAAAGGAAACCATCAATAGAATGAAAAGACAACATACTGAATGGGAGAAAGTATTTGCAAATGACATACCAAATATGAGGTTAATATCCAAAATATATGAAGAACACATACAACTCAAAAACAAAAAAAACCCAAACAACCTGATTAAAAATTGGGCATAGGAGCTGAATAGACATTTTTCCTAAGAAGACATACAGATGGCTAACTGGCACATGAAAAAATGTTCAACATCACTGATTATTAGGGAAATGCAAATCAAAATCACAGTGAGATATCACCTCACATCTGTTAAAATTCTCAAAAAGGCAAGAAATAACAAGTGTTGACAAGGATATGGAGAAAAGGGACACCCTCATACATTGTTGGTAGGAATGTAAGTTGGTACAGTCACTATGGAAGACTATTTAGAGATTCCTCAAAAAATTGAGAATAGAACTACCATATGATCCAGCTATCCTACTTCTGGACATTTATCCAAAGAATATGAAGATACTAATCTGAAGAGATATCTGCACCACCACCCACCCCTATAATCATCACAGCATTATTTACAATAGCCAAGGTACAGAAACAACCCAAGTGCCCATCAACAGATGAATGGATAAAGAAGATGTGGTATATGTATACAATGGAATACTACCCAGCCATAAAAAAAGATGAAATTTTGCTATTTGTGACAGTGTGGATGGATCTTGAGGGCATTATGCTAAGTGAGCTAAGTCAGACAGAGGAAGACATACATATGATTTCATTCATATGGGGAATGTAAAAAAACTAATAAACATTTAAAAATAAATGAACATACCAAACAAAAACAAACATGTAGATAGAACAAAGTAGTGGTTATCTGAGGGGAAGGGGCAGTGGGGAAGGGGAAGTGGGTAGAGGGGATCAACTGCATGGTGATGGATGGAAAATAAGTTTTTTTTAATAAATTTATTTGTTTATTATCTATGTTTGGCTGCATTGGGTCTTCATTGCTGCGCACGGGCTTTCTCTAGTTGCAGCAAGTGGGGGCTACTCTTCGTTGTGGTGCATGGGCTTCAGTAGTTGTGGCACACAGGCTCAGTAGTTGTGGCTTGCAGGCTCTAGAGCACAGGCTCAGTAGTTGTGGCACACAGGCTTAGTTGCTCTGCTGCATGTGGTATCTTCCCGGAGCAGGGATCGAACCCGTGTCCCCTGCATTGGCAGGCAGATTCTTAACCACTGTGCCACCAGGGAAGTCCCAGAAAATAAGTCTGTGGTTGTGAGCACATTGTAGGGTATATAGAAGTAGAAATAAAATGCTGTACACATGAAACTTACAGATCAATGTTACTTAAGTTTTTTAAAAAATGTTTAAAAAATATTTCTCATGGACACACATGCAAAAACCTTCAACAAAATGTTAGTAAATCAAATTTTTAAAAGTACGAAAAGAATTAATACACTACAACCAAATAGGATTTATCTCAGGTGTGCAAGGCTGGTTTAACATTTGAAAATCAATTCATATAATCCAACACAACAGACTAAGGAAAAATCATATGATCATATCAATAGATGCAGAAAACAACATTTGATAGAGTCCAACGCCCATTCATGATAAAAATCCTCAGTTAGGAATAGAGGTAAACTTTGTCAACTTGATAAAGACTATCTACAGAAACTACAGCTAACGTGTAATAATGGTAAGAAACTGGAAGCTTTTGTACTAACATCAGGTACAAGGCAAGGATGTCCTTGCTCACACGTTTTCAGTATTGTGCTGGAAATTCTAGCTAATGCAATAAGACAAAGGAAATAAAAGGTATACAGATTGGGAAGGAAGAAATACAACTGTCTTTATTCACAGATGACATGATTGTCTATGTAGAAAATCCAAGAGAATGGACAAAAAACCTTCTGGAACTTATGCAGTTATGCAAAGTTGTAGGATACAAGGTTAATGTACAAAAGTCAAGCACTGTCTTATATACCAGTAGTGAACAAGAGATACTTGAAAATAAAAACACAATATAATTACCATTAGCATACCCCAACATGTAATACTTAGATATAAATCTAACAAAATATGTACAAGATCTATATGAAAAAAACTACAAAGCTTTGATGAATGAAATCAAAGAACTGCTAAATAAATGGGGAGATATTCCATGTTTATGGATAGGAGGACTCAATATTGTCAAGGTGTCATTTCTTCCCAACTTAATCTGTAGATTCAATGCAACACCAATCAAAATCCCAGCAAGTTAATTCATGGATATCAACAAATAAGTCCTAAAGTTTGTATGGAGAAACAAAAGACCCAGAATAGCTAACACAATATTGGAAGAATAAAGTAGGACAGTACTCAGCCTCAAGCTAAACTAAACCTAAAGCTACAGTAATTGAGACAATGTGGTATTGTCAAAAGAATAGACAAGTAGATCGTTGGAATAGAATAAAGAGCCTGTACATAGACCCACATATAGTTAACTGATCTTTGACAAAGGAGCAAAGGCAGTACAATGGAACAGAGAGTCTTTTCAACCAATGGTACTGGGACAACTGGACATCCACATGCAAAAAAAAAAAAAAAAAAAAATCTGAACACAGACCTTAACACCTTTCACAAAAATTAACTCAAAATAGATCACAGACCTAAATATAAACACAAAACTATAAAACTCCTAGAAGGTTACATAGGAGAAAAATCTAGATGACCTTGGGTATGGTGATGCCTTTTTAGGTATAAACCAAAGGCATTATCCATGAAAGAAATAACTGATAAGCTGAACTTTGTTAGAATTATAACTTCTGCTCAGCAAAAGACAATGTCAAGGGAATGAGAAGGCAAGCCACAGATTGCGAGCAAATATTTGCAAATGACATATTTGAGAAAGGACTGTTACCCAAAATATACAAAGAACTCTTAAAACTCAACAATAAGAAAACAACTTGATTTAAGAATGGGTTGAAGTCCGTAACAGACACCTCACCAAAGAAGACATACAGGTGGCAAATAAACGTTTGAAAAGTTGCTCTACATTGTATGTCATCAGGGAAATGCAATTGAAAACGAGATACCACTACATACCTACGCTAACAACACCAAATGCTTATGTGGATGTGAAGCAACAGGAAATCCTATTCATTGCTGTTGGGAATGTAAGATGGTCCAACCACTTTGAAGTTAGTTTTACAGTTTCTTACAAAACTAAACATACTCTTACCATACAATCCAGCAATCCCATTCCTTGATAATTTACCCAAAAGGGTTGAAAACTTATGTCCACACACAAACCTGCACACACGTATGGCAGCTTTATTCATAATTGCCAAAACTTGGAAACAACCAAGATGTCCTTCCATGGGTGAGTGGATAAGTAAACATCCAGACAATGGGATATTATTGTGTTAAGAGCTATCAAGCCATGAAGAGACATGGAGGAACCTTAAGTGAATCTTACTAAGTGAAAGAAGCCAATCTGAAGAGGCTACATACTGTATGATTCCAACTATATGATATCCTGGAAAAGGCAAAACTCTTGAGACAATAAAAAGATCAGTGATTGCCAAGGGTTTGGGGTGGGGGTGGGAGATGGGGGAGCAATGAATATAGGTAGAGCACAGAAGATTTCTAGGACAGTGAAAATACTCTATGATATCATAATGGTGGATACATGTCATTATACATTTGTCTAAACCCATAGAAGGTGCAACATCAAGATTGAGCTGTTATGTAAATTATGGTCTTTGGGTGATTACGATGTGTCTATATAGGTTCATCAGTTGTGACAAATGTACCACTCTGATAGGAATGTTGGTAATGGGGAAGACTATGCATGTCTGGGCACAGGGAGCATATGGGAAATCTCTCTCCCTCTCAATTTCATGAATCTTAAACTGCTTTTAAAAATGAATTTTAAAAATTAATTTAAAAATAAATTTAAACAAATTACTGAGTGCTTACTATGTGCCATTATGAACAAAACTGATGCAGTGGTAGAAGGGTAGTAGACTAGAAATCAGAAGAGTCTGTATTCAAGTCCTTTTTTGTCACTCGTTAGTCCTGACACCCTTAGACAATTCACTTAGTATCTTTGAGCCTTACCTATGATAGTATTCCCTTATGACATTATGGGAATCAGAAAAGACATGAAGTTTTTTGAAAACTAACTAGCAACATGAAAATATTAAGGACTTACTATTATTAAAATAATAACTAAGACATGACCATTGACTCTTAAGAAAATATTTTTTGTTTGCATGCTATGTGAATAGTTGTATAAATGAATAAAGCAAAACAGCTGTCCAAAAAAGAAATACTGTAATAGTTATGCACTTAGAAAACAAAACTTCAAAAAGGGAACAATACCTTTTTATGTGAATGGAAATATTAACAAATTTTAAGGGAATAGCACTAAGACAAGTTTGACTTTCCATTTTTCTGCTTGGAGAAAAAAGATAAAATGAAAGGACAGTCTTTCTAAGGAAAGAGTAGCATAGTATTACTAGCAATTTTCTCAGGGTTAATTTTTTTTATAGCAAAAATGTTGGCAAATACTGATTTGCACTTGCCACTATTGAGTAAGAGTAGTTTGACTAGTATTATACCAATCTAATTAAACTGATTTTTAAAAAGTATTTCCAAATTCACCATATAATGTTTTGGTAGTTGCCTTCTACAGTACAGTTTTTTTTTTCTTTTGTAAAGCAAATAGGGGTTAAAATCAATAGAGGAAAATCTGAAAGCAAACACAAATTTTCAGCTTTGTGGAACATACTACCTCTCATATGATCATTCAGTAGTATTTTAGCCCAATTGTGCAATGCTTGCATTTGGGTATATCTTCCTTTATTTAAAAAAAAAAAATCACAGAATTCCCTGGCGGTCCAGTGGTTAGGACTCTGCGCTTCCACTGCCGAGGGTCTGGGTTCGATCCCTGGTTGGGGAACTAAGATACCATAAGCTGCAGGGCGCGGCCAAAAATACAAAAATAAAAGTCAGAATAGCCGATGTAAAAATACTGCATTTGTTTGACACATTTTGCTCGTTTATCTTTGTCCAGATTTTCTGGCTCTGAGAAATAGTGGTGTATGTGGACCTGCTGGAACTAGGAGAGTTTCTTTACCTTTCTTACATCCTCTTTGGATGCACTGATGCATTAAAGAACTGGTTTTTCAACTCTCCTGGTGTGGTTGGCTTTTCAAAAGAGTATAGGGAATCTAGCAGATATGAGAATAAGAATACAGTAAACCTTTAGGGACTGTATTTATCAACATAGAGTTTCATGTTTTCTGCAAACACAGGTTACATTTTATAATACAAATAGACCTCTGGGTGAAGGAACAGTAAACTCTTTCTGATTCTAGTTTGTAGCAGACTTATTCCTGAAATAATGTAAAGGGAAATAATTGATTCTTTTTTTTTATAATTTAACAAAAAAAAGTTTAATTGGTGTGATGTAATATTCACTTTCCTAAATTAGATGCTCTTATTTATTCCTGAGCTTTGGCTTATGATGTTACATACAACATGTATGCTTCTCTGTTCTAGAAGCCACCAGTGTCCAACAGAAGGTCAATTTCTCAGAAGAAGGTATTTTCTCTTAAAATATCATGCAATATATTCTAAATCTTTTTGTTGTTAAGATTAGAAGCAATTTTGCTAAATACTTAAGAGAGAGAGCAGAATATAGTGTCTTTTTGGAAAAAAAAATTTTCATGCTTATCTGAGCTGTTAAATGGACAGGTAAAATAGGATAGAATGATAGCCTTTCTGTGCATTTTAAGCATCTTTTGTCTGTTTGAGTTAATTTAAGCAAAGCTAATATTTTCTGTTTCTGGCATGTGCTGGCCTTTGATTATGGTATTAAAATAATCAGTTTTCAAATTCTCATAACCAGTCTATGTTTGAATAGTACAGTAAAATTTAGTCCATTTTTAAGTTCACCATAATCTGAGATTAGTCACCTGCATACTGAAATGTTTGTATACGGGTGTATGTATCCACACACCCTGTTTGCAAACACACACACATATATGCAAACACATATGCATATGTGTTTGCATATATGTGCATATACTAATGCATATTAGTATATACTAATATACTAATGCATAAACTAATCTTGTCTGAATTTATACACTAACTATATACACTAACTATATGTACTTTTCCTCCCCATAAGGTAAAACTTTTCTTCTATTTAATGTTCATTTGTTTACTTTTCGACTCTACATTAAAGCCTCAGAATATAATCTTATTGAATATTCGTTTGGGATATAATTATTTACCTCAGAGAAAATAAAATAAATGAGCTCAATTTTAGCTTATTTAGAACTTTGTGACTCAGGATAGTAAGCATAATAAATAGCAATTCTATATCCAGTTATTTAAAAGGCTTCATTTTAATGTTGAATTACTTGTTTTTATTTTTTAATCCAGATCTTTAGAGCCTTAGAATAAAGACTATACTAGTATATTTTTATTTCTTTTTAGGGGAAATGGAGGAAAATGATCAAGACAGCTCTGACGGTGATGTTACGGTTGTTAAGGTCAGATCCGGGGATTCTGTTGAGTCTGGAGGTAACATTGCTTTATGTACATATGACTCTTATCTTAGGAGCTATATTTTTAGTTAAAGTGTAAAGGTATTCTGCGAATTTGCTTTTTTAAAAAGTATTTTAAAGTATTTATTAAAACTACTTTTTAAAAAGTGTGCTTTTAAACATTTTTTAAAATTACTGATTCCATGTATACATTTGATTAGTAATGTAATATTTAAACAAACAAATCACTTTTACCTTGCTTTGTTGTTCATGGAACATAAGATATTTTTGTGCTCAAAAGAAGAGTTATTCGTGATTTTAAAAAAAATTTTATAGAGGGACTTCCCTGGTGGCGCAGTGGTTAAGAATCTGCCTGCCAATGCAGGAGACACTGGTTCGAGCGCTGCTCCGGGAAGATCCCACATGCTGTGGAGCAACTAAGCCTGCGTGCCACAACTACTGAGCCTGTGCTCTAGAGCCCGCGAGCCACAACTACTGAGCCCACATGCCACAACTCCTGAAGCCCGCTCACCTAGAGCCCATGCTCTGGAACAAGAGAAGCCACTGCAGTGAGAAACCTGTGCACCACAACAAAGAGTAGCCCCCGCTCACCGCAACTAGAGAAAGCCCGCGTGCAGCAACGAAGACCCAATGCAACCAAAAATAAATAAATAAAAATTAAATTAAATTAAAAATTAAAAAAAATTTGTATACAGAAACTGATCACACTGGCATTGACTCACTACACTATCAGGAGTGTTAGTTAGCTTTTAGGAAGTTTTAATAAACTTAGATTACTGCTTTTATCTCTGAATTGTTCAAATTCACATCCAGTTAGCAATAACAATTTCTGATTGTTCGTGTGAATTGATGTTTAAGTTTATTCAAGGAAAGAATCGACTGAAGAGAAAAAAATACCAACTTGAGACTTACGAGGGTGCTGATCAAATTTGTAAACAGTGTAAATAATAATTTTATATTTTAGTTCCATTAAAGAGTAAGTCTCTACTTACCCCTCACCACCTTTTGAGAATTTCTGTAATTCCTATGTTTTACTTAATCATTCCATTTTAAAAATAAGCTCAGAAGCTGTTTATGTGCATTTATTCTACATATTTCCCACCCTTCCTCATTTTTCCCCATTCTTTCTTTTTTTTTTTTTTTAAATATTTATTTATTTATTTGGCTATGCCAGGTCTTAGTTGCGGCACACAGGATCTTTATTGCCGCATGTGGGATCTTTAGTTGCAGCATGTGGGATCTAGTTCCCTGACCAGGGATCGAACCCGGGCCCCCTGCATTGGGAGCTCAGAGTATTAACCACAGGACCACCAGGGTAGTCCCTCACCATTCTTTCTTTTTTTTTTTTTTTTTTTTAATTTATTTATTTATTTATTTTTGGCTGTGTTGGGTCTTCGTTTCTGTGCGAGGGCTTTCTCTAGTTGCGACAAGTGGGGGCCACTCTTCATCACGGTGCGCAGGCCTCTCACTATCGCGGCCTCTCTTGTTGCGGAGCACAAGCTCCAGACGCTCAGGCTCAGTGATTGTGGCTCACGGGCCTAGTTGCTCCGCGGCATGTGGGATCTTCCCAGACCAGGGCTCGAACCCGTGTCCCCTGCATTGACAGGCAGACTCTCAACCACTGCGCCACCAGGGAAGCCCCACCATTCTTTCTTGATACAGAAATCCCAAAGGAGATATGCAACACTCTAGCGTAGTGGTTAAGATCTTGGGCTCTGGAGTTACACTGGGTTTCGCTCTTCCACTACTAGGTTTGTGCCCTCAGGCAATTGCTTAACTTCTCTGTTCCTCAGTTCCCTCATCTGGGTTGTTGTGAGGTTTAATTACTTAGAGAGTACCTAGCACATAGTAGACACTCAAATTGAGTGCTGTTGTTAGTTTTCATATATGCATACATACAGCTCTAAAAATTAGAGACTAATTAAGTCATGAATCATATAGCCAGTAGCTTGATGCCATTGCTACCAGTGCGGCTCTTTGAAGCTACATAAACCCCAGGCTCTGTGATCCCTTTTGAATTCTAATAAATTCTTATTGAAGCATGCATACCCCATACAGAAGAAAACTCTAGCTAAAGAACAAAGATGTGAGGCATATTAAAAAGAATACTGATCTTTCTAGATTGTCTTCTGGGCCAGTTATTACCAAAGAGGTACTAGAAGATCCACTGGAGTGCAGGAGGAAAATATTAGAATTTAGTGTATATACATCTTTTATTTCATCCATTTAAAATGTCTATTTTAGTTTGTTTTATAATATATACAACACATTAGTTAATATATTATTTTAGTAATGCTTGTATATAATATTAAAAATATATTTTGGAGATGGATGCTCAAAATTTTTTTAGTTATAGGAGTACACCAACAAAAATACTTAACCACCACCTGGTTGTGTCAAATGCTTTTGCCTCCAAGATAGCAGTCTGACTGCTTTTAGACATACTTTGTTATAAATTCCACTTTTAGCTGAAAAAAAATTAAGATTTTTAAGAAGGGAAGGCTAAAATACATATCGACCGCTTGCAAGAAAAATTTAAGACAAAATGGATAGTAATGATTTCCAGAAGATCCATTATTGTAAACTTTCAAGATTTTCCCCAGCTCAAAGGTTTCATTATCTTCTTTACCTCAAGCCATTCTCTATATCTTTTTTTCTCTTTAAAAAGAAAAGACAGATAATTAATTTTTTAGACATAACTTGACCCTTTAGAAACTATTTTTTAAAATAAATTATACATTCAAGTGTTGAATTCCCTTGGGTTTATCTGAATATTTTTGCTCTTTTGACTACTCATCGTTCTCTGGTTAAATGTGCACTTAGAAAGTTAAATATGCTTTATAGTATACTATATTTCTTTTTTGTTTTTAGACCAAACCACCAGATCATCAAGTCAATATCCAGAATCACTTTGGCAGTCATCACAAAGTAAGTAAAACCATGATTTTTACTCTTAAAAGTCTACCTGTGGGTGTGGTCAAATGCTATTCTTATTTTTGAAGATCTTCTTTTGCAGTTTAATGTAAAATGTTGAAAAAGAGGTATAGTGAATGCTAAAAAAACCCTCATCTTGCATCTTGAATTTGCTTCTTGAGTTAATCACCTCTGGACCCAACCTTGATTCTGAATTTAAAAAACACAAAAAACTACTGCTTTCTTTGATTTGTTGAATGTCCTTGTTTGCAATATAAATTTGTTGATTGTTTTAGTTTAATTAACTAATATAGTAGTTTGAGCCTACTTATATGGTATGATTTAAACTGTGTTGTGAAAGTTTGGAAGGATGAATAAATAACTGGTAAATCAGGTAAAGTAAAAAGTTAATGGTAAGTTAGTTGGTGCGTATATAAAAGTCTTACAGCCTGGCTTACAACTTTGAAAATTTTCGTAATAAAATATTGAGAAAATGTAACACACATGAAAAGAATGGGAAGTAATATACTAAAATGCTAACAGTGTTTGTTCAGGATGGTAGAATTGTTGACATTTTTCATTTCCTTTTTTTCTATATTTTGCAGATTATCTACAATGGATATGTATCTCTTAGGTTAAGCAGAAATTACACTGTTTTTTCTTTTTCCATTTTTAAATCAAGTCCCAGAATTCAAATTAATTATTAGTCAACCAAAAATATCCTGGAATGTAAAATCTTCAAGAACTTTTTTTTCCTTCCACAATACCATTTTAAAAATATGGGACTATTTTTAAAGAAAAAGTCTTTGGAAATCTGTTTTATAATTACTGTGTTCATAGGATTCCACTTTATATGTGTGTATATATATATTTTTTTTAGTTTTTAGTAGGTTCTGGGTTTGGAATTTAAACTGAGACAAAACAAAAGCAGCTGAAACAAAAATCAGTCATTTATGGAAAATTACTCTCTGGATTATCTTATATGTTTGCCCTTTGTTATTCTAAATCTTTGATCTTTGGAAGCTCTGAAATGTGTCTCCTTATATTAATTATGCTATACTTATGCAATGGTATACTTTTCAGTTATGGAAAATGAGTTGTTTGTATACAATTAGGTATATATTTCCTTGAATCTAAAATGCCATTGCTTTTATGTATCACTGAGAAAGAAAACCATCCAGTTAAACTGTGTCATACCACTGATTCTAAGATGCAGCCCTAAAGCAAAGGTATTTTTAAAAAATTACTTCACAGAGTCAATGAAAGACAATACAAAAAAGTGTGTGTCTAGTTTTTTAAAACGTTCTTTGTTAGTGTAGACTGAAAACAAATCTGGAATATACATCTGTCTTATTCACCATGGTTTTCCTACAATGTTTTGCACGTAATAGGCACTTAATAGATATTAATGAATTTTTAGGTTATGCATTTCTAGAATGGTGCATTTCTGTTACAGCCAGCACGTACTGCATTTTTAGTCAGAAAATAAGTTGAACATAAATTTATATTGCTACTTGTATCAGTAGCTAGAAGTAACTTGTTTCTTCAGGGCAGATTTGCAAATTTACCATGTTATAATTGTTTGTAATAACATTTTCTGATTATCCCATTGTATCATTTTACAGTTGTCCTTAAATACCATCCCAAAACATGAAGTAGCATCTTGCACCGCATAACTACTTTTCGGTGTTCACAAATTTGCTTATATAGTATATACCGTTATATATGAACTGCCTGGGTTTATATCTCAGTCCTACTACCTTTTACATATGTAATCTTGGGGAAAATTATCAATTTCAGTTTACTTATTTGTAAAATAGGAATAATAGTATCTACCACATAAAGTGTGAGAGTTGATAAAATTATACTTGGTACCTGGTAAACATTCAGTACATTTAGCTTTTATTTTGATGGAGTTGCTCTTAAAGCTGGCTTCTTATTATCCAATTCCTGAACATTTTGAAGTTTAGAAAAGGGAAAATACATATATATTGTATATGTTTGGGACTGATGAAAGAAAGGTTTGATTTTTTTTGTTTGTTTTTGTTTTTGGTGTCAGTAGTAAACAAGTAAAATGTTTATGGAACATCTTCATTGTTTTTATTTCCGTTCTTCGTTTTCTATGACCTTATCTCTGTTTTCTGTTTCAGGTCGAGACTTCACAGCTTTTGATAAGCAACCATTAGTGCTAAGTAAGTGGTTGGTTGTCTATTCTTTTATCAATCAACCAGTTCTAGCCCAGTCTTACTCTGCCAACAAAAATTTGAATAGGATTCAAAGTCATTTTACCCTCTTTGCCTTTTAATCCACCACGAATTGATACTATATGTAATATTGGTACTTTGTGATGTAGAAATATGTTTAGGATTACTTTCCTGAAAATAATTTATTTAAAAAAGTAAATGGTTAACCTTTTTCTTCTTAATTAACACCAAAGTGTTAATGAAGTTCAAGTGTTAATAAATGCAGTCATAGACCATAGCAAAGGACTTGTACATAGTTTTGTCTATTAGGAGATTATGTATTTATTTGCTGCCTTTTTTGCTGCGGGAAGTGGCTCATCCTCACTAATGTGATCCTTTGACATTATCTTTTACTTTTGAACCTATTGCTTTGGTTGTTTTCCTCGCCAAATTTGTTTTGCCTTTCTGATAAATTTACCTTATAACATTGAGGTATAGTATACATTTTCAAAGTATGTGAAATGATATCTTGATATATATATTTGTCTCAGGCTCGGGATATCAAAAAAATTCTCAGGAATGGGTTGAACAAACCACGAGAATAAGGACTAGGATGCAAAGTAAGTTGATAAATCTCTACCTGTTACTGAAGAAATTTTTAAATTACTACCTGTTATTGAAGTAATTTTAAGTTTATTTGCTGTTTTCTTGATTATTTAACATATAAAACTGTTTAGTTCATCAGATAAGCATTTGGGTTGCTTGTGAGCTCATTAATAAAGGACATTTATGATTACCAGTTTAGTTATTTCCATCTACTTGGATTGGCCGGAGATGGACTGGGTGTAGAGTGTAGATAGTGCTGCGAGAAAACCAGTGGATGGTAGGTCTGTACTTGACAAGTTGTCAGTTCTGTCTAGCAACAGTACAATCTGCACATGAAAATGAAATTCTAATCTTTTGATAGTACCTGTTTTTATTCTTAACAGTTGTTTACCGTTGTATAAATAACCACTTAGAGCAGCTTTGCATACCCATTATTTTAAGTTGTAAATGCTGAAATCCTCAAATTGTATTTTCATGTTTAGGTTTAGGATGGATTAAATGTCATAGAATCTAAGAAATAAATAGGTGCGATAAAACATACTTTGAATTCATTGTCTATCATAATTTCTATAGCAGTGTGTCCACATTAAACCTTGACTGTATAAAAAAAAAATCCATGCCATGCCTTAAGTGACCTTTAACCTCTATCCCTTCCTTACTCATGTAGCCACAGTAGGTCTCGAGGTCATCAGGTGTCCCTTACTTTTATTTAGATAATATAAAAATCCCCATCATATAGCTCTTGCTCATGAAATGACTAACTGTAATTGGACAAGATAACCTCTGTGACTTTGTTTTTCTATCAGTAAAGTAGTAATGGTTGCAATTCATTTTTTCCCCAGCAGTGAAGTTTTACCATACACGTAAGTGAGTTCTTCAGCTGTCTAAAACTGAAATAGCTTTTTGCCCTCGCCTTATTGTTGGCTGTTATTTTTTTTTTTTGGCCACGCTTCGCAGCTTGTGGGATCTTAGTTCCCCAACCAGGGATCAAAACAGGGCCCTCGGCAGTGAGAGCGCAGAGTCCTAACCAATGGACCGCCAGGGAATTCCCTGGCTGTCATTTCTTATTGCTGTATATACTTGCTATTAGAAGACCATTTCCTCTTAAAATTTGTTCTTCTTGACCTATTATAGTTAGGAAACCAAATATTAATTCAGCTTTTTAAGATTATGGTTATAACCAGTATCAAAAATTAAAACATTCTGAAGATCTAAGAATTACTCTTGGAAGCAAAACTGCATGAGTTTAAGTGTATATACTATGAAAAGCTCAGAGTTTTATGATATTATTAGTTCTTAACTATATACTCTGGGTAACTAATAGCAGATAAATTACTTCCAGAAAAGTGAAGTGTAGTACATATTGTTGTCAAAAAATGTTTGCATTGTCCTCTCTTAAGACACTGTACAAATGCAATGCAGAAGGGAAAATAATTATATTGAAGATCTGGTTGGAATGTAGAAATAGATCTTTATGGTTGCTAAATTGATAGCTCATTTATAGTATTTTCTCTGTTTGTATTCCTACTTTGTCTTAAGTTTGTATATTTGTTAATGGCTTAAATAGTTGTATACTGGTTGATAGCCATCTACCATATATACAGGACTCCAGAGTTAAAGAGAAACTATATAGCAGAAATTTGCACATTCGGGTGCAGATAACAAAATTTTTTAGATTTTTGACCACAGAAGGAATTTAAGATAAGAAGAAAGAATTTTCAATCAGAGTAGAAGATTGCAGGAAGAAAGAATTTTCAATCAGAGTAGAAGAGTGCAGTGATTTCCAAACAGCCTTATAGATTTCTCTTCAATCTAACATCATTTGAAAAAACTTTTCCTTGGCATTCCAAGTTTCATATCTCATTGTCTTAACTATACACTTCTGCCTGCTTCAGTGAGAAAAAAAAAATTCATTTTTAGATTTAGGTGTTCAAGAACCTGGATTTCGGATCATTATTATCACCCTATGTTAGCACCAGTTCTCTAGGTAGACAGGTCCCCCAGTTCAGGTTTCTGCCTGTATCCAGATCTTTGGGGAAAGATAGAACCACTGTCTGTACTTCTGCTGTGTCCCAGGTGATAAAACAGTGAGGCCTCTGAGTCTGTGCTTCATTAATACACATGCTTTGGAACCTGTCTCTAAAAGTGGTGTAGAGAAAAGAGGAGAGTTTGGAGTTAGAGCTATTGGGTTCCAGTCCCAGATCTTCTACTTACTCATTGAGTCATCTTGGTAAAGTCTCTTAAACTTTGTGAACCTCAATTTTCTTAACTTTAAAGTTGGGACAATAGTGCCTATAACTAGGTTATTCTAATGAGCTTATTATATATGTGAACACAATGTTTTAAGTCTAAATGTACCACATAAATAATTAATGCTTATTTATTGTTAACAATATATTGTGTAATAATCAGTAGTAATAACTATGAAAGATTCATGCCCTCTGCTTTTGACTTTATAGGGTGATTGATTGTTACCATACTCTTCATACTAGAAAAGCTCTGAGCTTTATCTTTTTAAAGGAATTTTTATTACTGTCTCTAAAAATATTTTTAATAAGGATAAAGTTTACCTTTTAGACAGTGTGTTGCCTCAGCAGTATATATACCCTACTAAGTTTGTGTTCTTCAAATTATATAAATATTTCATATGGTTTATAATAACTGTTACTTATCTATTCTATATCATTAAAATCATCATAGAAGAGCACTTAACATTTTTATGTATTGTCTCATTTGATCTTTGCAACCATGGATTAAAGTATTCAAGATAAACATGATCTTGATGGATTTTTTTTTTCTAAATAAAGTGTTTCACATGCTCTTTAACTGTAGGTTAAACTATTTTATTGAAGTATGATTGACATACATTCATTTTGGTTTTTAAAATATTTTATTGAAGTATAGTTGATTTACAATGTTGTGTTAATTTCTGCTATATGGCAAAGCGATTCAGTTATTCATATATATATTCTTTTTCATATTCTTTTCCATTATGGGTTATCACAGGATATTGAATATAGTTCCCTCTGCTATACAATAGGACCTTGCTGTTTATCCATCCTGTATATAATAGTTTGCATCTGCTAACCCCAAACTCCCAGTCCATTCCTCCCCTACCCCCACCTTCTTGGCAACCACAAGTCTGTTCTCTATGTCTGTGAGTCTGTTTCTGTTTCATAGATATGTTCATTTATGTCATATTTTAGAATCCACATATGAGTGATGTCATATGGTATTTGTCTTTCTCTGACTTACTTTGCTTAGTATGATAATCTCTAGGTCCACCCGTGTTGCTGCAAATGGCATTATTTCATTCTCTTTTATGGTTAATACTCCATTGATTATATATCTACCACATCTTCTTTATCAATTCATCTGTGATTGATATGCATTTAATGTGTACAACTTATGTATTTACTGTATACAACTTGATGAGTTTGGAGATAAGTATATACCTGTGAAACCATCACCGTAGTCTATGCCATGAACATATCTATCACCTCCAAAAGTTTCCTCCCACCCTCTTTATTTATTATGTGTGTGATAAGAACACTTAACATAAGACCTACCCTCTTAGCAAATTTTTAATATATAGGACAATAAATATAGGTACTATGCTCTACAGTAGATTTCTAGGATTTTTTCATCTCATTTAACTGAAACTGTGTACCCTTTGACTGATATCTCCTGATTTCCCCCTTCCCCAGGCCCTGGAAACCACCTGTTTCTATGAATTTGACTAGGTTCCTCACATAAATGATATTATGAAGTATTTGCATATCTGTATCTGACTTACTTCATTAGGATAATGTTCTCCATGTTGTCCAGAGTGGCAGGATTTCCTTCTTTTTTAAAGCTGAATAATAATTCCATTGTGTATTTATTTGTGTGTATACATATATATATATATAAATACATCACATTTTCTTTATCCATTAATTTGTCAATGGACATTTAGTTTGCTTCCCTGTTTTGGCTATTATGAATATTACTGCAATGAACATGGGTGTGCAGATATCTCTCCAAGATCGTAATTTCAGTTCCTTTGGATATATATCCAAAAGTGGGATTGCCGGATCATATGGTAGTCCATTTTTAACCTTTTGGGGAACCTCCATAATTCTTTTCCATAGTGACTGCACCAATTTATATTCCCACCAACAGTGTACAGGGATTCTCTTTCCTCCACATCCTCTCCACATACCTTGCACTTCTGTTTTTTCGATAATAGCCACAATACATTTGATAATGTGAGTTGATTTCTCATTGTGATTTTGATCACATAAGTCATTGTGCTTTTTAAGTTTGATGTAATCCCATGGTCTATTTTTACTTTTGTTGTCCGTGCTTTTGTTGTTATATCCAAGAAATCATTGTCAAGGCCAACTTCAAGAAGCTTTTTCCCCATGTTTCTTCTGGGAGTTTTATTGTTTCAATTCTTAAGTCTTTAATCCATTTTAAGTCAATTTTTGTGTATGGTATAAGGGTCCAATTGCATTCTTTTGTATGTGGATATCCAGTTTCCCCAGTACCATTTACTGAAGAGACTATCCTTTCGCTATTGTGTAATCTTGGCACCCTTGTTGAGGATCAGTTGACTATCTCTTCATGGGTTTATTTCTGACCCTCTATTCTCTTCCATTGGTCTGTATATCTGTATTTATGGCAGTATCATAATGTTTTGATTATTCTAGCTTTGTGATATATTTTGAAATCAGAAAGTGTGATGCCTCCAGTTTTGTTCTTCTTACTCAAAGTTGTTTTGGCCTTTCAAATTTGGGGTCTTTCGTGGTTCCATACGAATTTTAGGATTGTTTTCTGTTTCTGTAAAAAATGCCATTGGAATTTTGATACAGATTGCACTGAATCTGTAGATTGCTTGACCATGGGATGTCTTTCCATTTACTTATGTCTGCTTTAATTCCTTTCATCAGTGTTTTAGAGGTTTCAGTGTATAATTCTTTTACCTCCTTGGTTAATCTTATTCCTAAATATTTTATTCTTTTTGATGCTATTGTAAATGGGAGTTTTTCTTAATTCTGTTTGTGTTAATTTTGTTTTCTTAATTTTATGTTCTTATGAGTTATATAAATGTTACATATGTTTCATGATAACTATTATTTAGTTAGTCTCCATTATTAATATCATCATGCACTTCACAGCATTTTCATATATTATCTCATTTGATCTTTGCAACCATGGAGTGAGGTATTTAAGATAAACATTATCTAATGGAAATTTTTTTTTTTTTTTAGTAAGACAGTTTTAACTTTGGTTACCTAACTTTGAAGCTTCTAAATGATACCATTTCCTAGGCTAACCTAGTAATTGCAAAACAATATGCCTTTAGAGTTAAGGTTGATGTCATTTTGTTCCATTTGAGGGTTTTTGTCATATGACCAGAAATAAGGCTATTTCTGTAAAAAATATATATAAAATAAATAAATGAGCAGTGCTAATTTTATTCCTCCAGTTTAGTCCAGTGTTTCTCAAATGAAAACTGTTGATAAACACTAGGAAGATCACTTATACACATAAAGTTATAAAACTCCAGGCAAGTGCTAGATGACAGTATTGGTAATGTAGATCATACAAATGAGTAACTCAGCCTCTTCCCTTTCTGAACCCTGTCCTTCCATTTCCTCTCTCTTAGATGTTAAAATCTGTGGCTATTACAAGGAGGACGGAGAGGAAAAGGAAAGAGCTTTTCATTTGTTTTCTAAAGTTTGATGGAAATAGAGATTTGATGGAGCTGTGGGAAAATTATTTTTGAAATCTATTGTTTAACCACAAAGCTAAAACAATTACTTGTCTATTACCAGAAATGGTGAAAAGTTTTTCAGTGTAATTTCTAAAATATTACTGATATTTGAAATGGTCAGAAGCACCAGAGGAAGTATTTGAATCAGTTTGAGGTAGAAATTGGTGAAGATTAAGATTGAGTTTTACCTTAAAACCCCTTATCCAGAGAGCTCAGTAATCCATAATCATATTTTGTCCTTCTTTCCCTCTTTACAGCGTCATCACCAGGCAAGCATTCGATATATGGCAGTTTTTCAGATGGTATTATTTGTTACCTTTTATTATAGTTGTGCTTATTTTCTTTGTCCTCTTAACCTTGTCCCAGAAGTTTCGCAACTCCCATTAAATAATTTGGGTCAAGTTCTTCAAGGCTTTCTCACAAAACTAATGTGTTAAGAGTATGCTTTGTACTCGACCATTACATTAATTATGAAAGAAATCAGTCTTGTGTCTCAAGCAGCTGTCAATCTAATAGACACTTGGATCTTCTGCTTTTTCTTCTGTTTCTGACAGATCTCTGCCTTATTTTCTCTTGGTGAAATTTGTATTTTCTTTTTCTGTTGGAAATACTGAAATTATGAAACATAAATTGATAGTCTTTATTACTCCTATCATTAGATGACGGTGTTCAGAAATCAGAGCTTGGAAACCAATCTCCATCAACCTCCAGCCAACGTAAGTTTGTCTATTCAGCTTTCATTAAATGAGTCCCTAAAATTGGTGAACATAATGATTTTTAAATTTTTTTGACACCAAAGAACTTCGTGCTATTTGACGAATTATATTTTAAGCACTTCAAAGGAAAAAGTATATATTTTACCAGCAGTAAAAGTCTTTAAGGACAAACTCTGTGAAAAAACATCTGGCTTCCCCCTTTACTTTATTATCCGTAAGACCAAAAGTGAAAGTTGACAAGTAAAGCAACTAATACTGTTAACCAAGTGAACCTTGTTGAGTCAAAAGAAAGATGCACATAGCATGACATAATGGGAATACCATAGTTTTTTAGAGTTCACAGACCTGAATTTGAATTAGTTTGGGCCACTTACCTTCTGTATAGCCTTGGGGCAAGTTTCTTTAGTTCTCTAAGCCTTTTTATTATCTTGAAAGAGTACTAAGAAAATAACAGTGATTCTCAGATTCTTTGGTCTCAATACCACTTTCCACTAGCAAAATTAATAAGACCCCCAGAGACCTTTTTTAAAAAGAGACTTAAAAAAATATATATGAGTTATACCTGTCCATATTTACCTAGAGATTAAAGTTGGAAAAAATTTTTTTAATGTTTGTTAGTTATTTTTAAACAATTTAGTAAGGAGAGTGATAGATTGCTTTGTATTTTCTCTGATCTCTAATGCCTGGCTTAATAAAATGGAGCTGGAGTTTCATTCTGCTTCTGTATTCAAACTGATACAATATATTGGGTTTTTTTTGGTTTTTTAATTTATTTATTTATTTATTTTTGGCTGCATTGGGTCTTCTTTGCTGCGCACAGGCTTTCTCTAGTTGCGGTGAGCGGGAGCTACTCTTCATTGCAGTGCGCGGGCTTCTCATTGCGGTGGCTTCTCTTTGTTGCAGAGTACGGGCTCTAGGCTCACAGGCTTCAGTAGTTGTGGCACGTGGGCTTCAGTAGTTGTGGCTCACGGGCTGTAGAGCGCAGGCTCAGTAGTTGTGGCGCATGGGCTTAGTTGCTCCGTGGCGTGTGGGATCTTCCCGGACCAGGGATTGAACCTGCGTCCCCTGCATCGGCAGGCGGATTCTTAACCGCTGCGCCGCCAGGGAAGTCCCAGTCAGTTGTTTTCTTGAAAGCAACAGGCTCACATTGTTCGTTTTCCAGAAAAAGTCTCCCAAATGTGAAAGTCTGACTAACCACAGTTTGTCACTTGTCCTTTCAAGTAAGAATTCTATGAAAAAAGCACTATTTCAGCTCACAACTCAGTTGCACAAAGTTCTTTTCTTTGAAACGGCCATACACTGTTCTATGTAGCAGAAGTGCTTTATATATATGTCCCATTTCTTCACATAGAATGTTAAGATTTCTATCAAGGTTGAGTTCTAATAAGATAAATTCTTTTAAATGCTTCATGAAGGATGTTCTTAAGTGAAACTGATAACCTCGAATACATGGCCATGAAGAATACAAAGACAGTCCTAGTTTGGTGCTACTGCCCTGTGATTCATCTAAACCATCAGTTATTTTTCCTACCATGGCTTTTTACACCATCAGGGCAGATGTCAATATGGTGGAAAAAGGCAAATAAGATCTTAGTGTCGGGAGAATAGTTTTAACCTCAAGGACCCCCTTGAAGAGATCTTGAGATACCCCACCAGCCACACTTTGAGAACTGTTGCTCTAGAGGGTCCATGGTACAATTATTAGTCTAAAGCAGTCAATAAATAGGAAGTGTAAAAATACTGTTGCTGTCATATTAAATTATTAAATGATGTGGTATATGAGAAAGTGCTTAAACTGAAAAGCATTAGGTAAATGTAAATTCATATCATCATTGCCAGTAATAATTAGGAATGAGTTGCAAACGAAGTTTTACCAGTGTTAACTTGCATACAGCCAAAGATAGGCATCAGTGCAATTAAAGGGACAGCTAGCTATTATATGGAAGATTTCACTTATAATGAATCCTTTTCTTTATCCCTTTATATACATAAACATTCCACCTTGGATAATAATCCATGTTAGTTTCTAAATTTAAAACTATTTTGTAAAGTGTCTTTTAATATTGTTTACCTCCCAAATATTAGCAGTAGTAATAATAGTTTTGCTTTATAAATTGTATTCTTTCTGACTTGCACATGCCATTACATATACTTAAATTCTACTTTTTCCTCTAAGTCTCTTTATCATTTTGACATTGAAGAGACATATGCATACTCATACACATAACTTAAAACACATGTGCTAAATTATTTCTTTAAGAAAGTAAATTATCAGCTCCCTTCTTTAAATTCCTTCCTCTTTTATCTAATGTTTATAAAGATTAATATTGGCTTTAAAAGTCACTTGCTCTTGAATCTAAGAAAATAATATTTGTGTCTACCATTTCTTTTTTTCCCGAGCAGAAGTGACTGGACAACCCAAAAGTGCATCTTTTGTCAAGGTGAAGTGGTGGTTGCCCCGTGTCCTGATAGCTGCTTTTCTCATTGGGTGTTTTTGGTACACTCGTACTCCTGAAGCAGAAACCACTGCTGTTCAAGAGTTCCAGAACCAGATGAAGCAACTTATGAATAAGTACCAAGGTCAAGATGAGAAGCTGTGGAAAAGGAGCCTAACATTCCTGGAAAAACATCTTAATAGCTCCCACCCTCGGCCTCAGCCTGCTATCTTGCTGCTCACTGCTGCCCGAGATGCTGAAGAAGCACTCAAGTGTCTGAGTGAACAAATTGCTGATGCCTATTCTTCCTTCCGAAGTGTTCCTGCAATCCGGATTGATGGGGCGGGCAAAGCAACTCAAGACAGTGATGTTGTCAAACTAGAGGTAGATCAGGAACTAAGCAATGGATTCCTAAATGGCCAGAATGCAGCTGTGGTCCACCGCTTTGAGTCACTGCCTGCAGGCTCTGCTTTGATCTTCTATAAGTATTGTGACCATGAAAATGCAGCCTTCAAAGATGTAGCCTTAGTCCTAACTGTCTTGTTAGAGGAGGAGACACTTGGAACCAGTCTAGGCCTAAAGGAAATTGAAGAAAAAGTGAGGGATTTCCTCAAAGTCAAGTTCACCAACTCTGACACACCCAACTCCTACAAACATATGGACCCAGACAAATTGAGTGGACTCTGGAGCCGTATTTCTCACTTAGTCCTGCCTGTACAACCTGAAAATGACCTGAAAAGGGGCATCTGCTTATAAGAGGAGACAGAAGAGAAAGTCATGTCTCAAGTTCTGAGAATTTTTCAAACTTTCTAACCATAGACAGGATCCAGAGCTCTTTTTGAAAGAACTGGTTTCTTTTTAAAGGAGGTTAAGTTCTGAGGTAAACATGGAATATCTAAATCGTTTATTCAACCTAATTATCTGTTATTTGAGAGAATCGTTTCCTTGTTTCCATTGAGATCTGTGTTAATGATATCTGAGGACTGTAAATTATATGCAGTCCCATAGAGGATCTGCTTAGATTCTGGGTTGAATCATTATTGCTATGGTATGACCAGTGGGAGGGATTAGTCTCCTTCCTATGAATCCACCCAATTTTTTAACTTAGATTTTTTTCACAGTTTGTCGAGTTATTAGTAAGACAGCTCCCTGAACGCAACTGTGGGTTTTCCCCTTTTGTCCTCTTCTACATCGTTTAGCTGTGAATTCCGTAGTCAGCTTCTGCTTGTAGGAACAAAAATAATGAAAGGCCATCCG